>NW_005842916.1:200462-226126 GCF_000455745.1 Alligator sinensis
GGCAGGGGGTTGGGCTTGATGATTTAATAGGTCCTTTCTGACCCTAACATCTATGAAACTATGAAACATGATCCAAAGACCAGCAGTGTTCAAGTATGAAAGCCCATGCACTGGGATGACTTCCACTAACTATTATAGTGTGGGTTCTACTTCACTGAGGATAACAGGATCTGACCTATAGGAAATAAAGATACTTGAGATTTCTTGATGCATTCTCTTGCCAAAGTAGGGTTGTTCACTACAGATTCAGGGCCTAGTCCAATCAATTGTACTTAGTTACCACGAGTATGTTTCCATCATTTCCCTCAATCTATTCTACAGCTTACTTTGTCTCACCACTGGGAAAGGCTCCCTGAAAGTCATTTTAGTTTTCTTCAACATAGTATGTTTACATCCTCTCAAAAAACCTACTCTTTGTACCTGTCATGGGTGTCTGGTGTCTCTTGAGTCAGGGGGGCATGTGCCCCCCCTGACACCAGTCAGCAACTGGGGGGGCGTCCCCTGGCAGCCGATCCCACTGATAGGGGGCAGGGTCCCCCCGTGGCCAATCTCACTCACCATAAAAGTGGCCACACCGCTTCCAGAACTCCCGCAGCCACTTCCTGCTCCCCAGTTGGGGCTTGCAGAGGGGTGGGCACTGGTGGTGCCACCTTCCCCCCTGCCACTGGCTAAACGGGGAGCACAGGCTGGCAGGGGGTTCACCAGCACTCTCACAGGGTGCACGTGCACCCCCATGCACCCCCAATGTGTCGCCCCGGTACCTCTCTAAAAAATTAAGCTGCTGCAATAGAAATAGGAAGAGGTTTTAAAATGAGGCAAGGTAGAAATAGGGGGCTAGATTCTTTGAGGCTGAAGATGTGGGAGAACACTGATTACACCTCAAAGATTCACCACATGGTCCCAGGTCATAGCAGAGTTAAGAGAGCCTGCAGGCTGGTCTCATTTGTAGCAGTTGACAGTAATCCCTGAGAAACAGCTGAGCACTCGTATGATGCTCCACAAACTCTGTATGTACTGGGGAAGCAGGAGGGATATGGAGCAAGCAATTAAGTTAGGTCTATACCTACTTACGATTCTCCCTGCTGGGGGAATTCCTTCCTTACTGAGCTACAGAAACTATGCAAGAGGGATGGTATGGAATATGGCATCTGGGTGATGGAGAAATTAAAAAAAAAGAATTCACCAAGAATATAGAGGATTTAAAAAAAAGACAGAAATAGGCAGAATAGTTTTTAAGTGATATGGATCAATCGCATTATACCTATTTGTTAGACGATGTAACCAGACCATTCTTGTGTTGTTGTTCCCTTCGGCCTCTAATGGCCCATTTCTTACTATTATCATTTTTCCCCATACAACATGCCCTAAAATAAAATGCACACCTTTCTTTTGAAAGGAAGAATGAAGAAAAAAAGAACTTTTCCTGTAATAAGGAACCAAGTAGCAGCAACTAGGCAGTGGACCCTGCTCCTTGTTCTGCTCCTTGAGAATCCTGTGCAGACCTGACTTTCATTTTTATCCCTAACAGGCAGCTACTGTTCTTATTGTATTTCTTATATGTAGTGCACACAGAAATTTCTAGCCATTTTGGGGGGGGCGGGGAAGGTATGTGTCATATGAGAGAAAATACAGTATTTGTTACCATTTCCCTGCTAGGGGATGGCTGGAAAGGTCAAAGCCTTATTTGATCTGTGTAATTTGAGGATGTTCAGGGTTGATGTTTTGACACCCACTCCTCTCAATTAAGATAGTTTTCCCAAGGACATTCTGGTGATAGAGGGAAAGTAAAGCAAATCTAGCTAGTCAAAGCTAAGTCTATGAAAAGTGGTTTAGCTACTGATAAATCAGATGAGTTCCTCAATAAGGTAAAGAATAAAATGCTTGTCTACATGGCATGCTGCTTCAGGCTCTGTAAGTGATCTTGAATTGGCTGTCTGTTTACATCATCACATCTTTTGTCTTTCAGAGTGAATAGAAGAACAGTAATGCATCAATAATCACTCTGAAAGCCTGAACGTGACATCAAAGCACTGGATATGTTAGTTTTAACCTTTAGGGCTGGGATTTTCTGAATCTAAATTTCAGTAGTATCCAGGAACCTAACTTGAGAGAAATAATTTTAGATACATATATATCTATATTCTAATCTAATAAACGCCTTAGCACTTCTGTATGTCTGTAACGTTTTGGGCCAACTGTGCATGCGTGGCCCAGAGCTTTCGGACAGACGGACGGACAGGCAGAGGTGGGGGCTGAGGCAGGTAGGGCCAGGATGCTCTCCCTGCTGCGGGGACCAGCCGTGTGGGGATGTGGCTTGCAACTGTGGGAGAACATGGCACCCAGCCATGTGGGGGGTTGTGGCATGGTGGGATGTGTCCCCCATGCATGCTCCCCATGCAGCACCCTGCAGCCACACTCCATTACCCCCCTGCATCGGGACGGCCATGCGGGGAGGGGGAGGGCATAGCATGCTGCCACAGGGTGATGCAAGGGCAGTGGGTAGGGGGGTGCAGGCAATGCCCACTGGCTGCAGCACACAGCCACGGGGTGGTTGCGCCCCCCTGTCAGCTGCCTACATCCACGCCCCTCCCCCCACGTGGAGAGAGCCTGCCTGGGTGCATGGCTGCAGGGTGCCACGTGGGAAGTTGACACAGGGAGCATGCCTCACACAGGGGGATCATGGCACATGACTGCAGGGTGTGCCCAGGGCAGCGGGCAGGGGGGCATGGGCAGCGTCCGCCCAATGGAGCACATGGCCATGGGGCAGGGCGCATCCCCATGCATGCTCCCTGAGTGGCACCCTGCAGCCATGCACCGCACCCCTCCCCACACCAGGAGCACCTAGCGGCTGTGGGCAGCAGGGCATGCAACTGGGATGGCAGGGGGGGCGGGGGGGGGGGGGGGGGTCCCCACACCAGGAGCACCTAGCGGCTGTGGGCAGCAGGGCATGCAACGGGGATGGCAGGGTGTGCGGGTGGGTGGGTGGGTGTGTGGCGTGTGGCTGGGTGTGTGTGGCATGTGGCATCTGGCTGTGTGTGTGTGTGTGTGGGGTGTGTGACTCAGTGGGTGGTTGTGGGTGTGTGCAGCATGTGGTGTGTGGCTGGATGTGTGTCTGGGACTGTGTGTACGGCATGTGGCACATAGCTCTTTGTGTGTGTGTGGTGTGTGTGGTTGGGTGGGTGTGTGGCATGTGGCTGGGTGGGTGGGTGTGTGTCTGAGGTGTGGTGGGGTGTATGGGGCCGGACACAGAGTGGGGACAGGGGTTGTGCATGGCCAGATGTGGAGTAGGGCGGTGGGTGGTGGCACTCTGTCCCCAATGCCCACCCATCATTCTTGACAGGCACTTTGCTAGTATATATATAAAGGGCTTAGTCCATCTGTCTCTCTGTCCGTAACACTCTCGGAGCTCTCTGATTGGTTGTCTTGGCAGTCAACCACAATGCTTACTGAAACAACCAATCAGAATGCTCCACACAGACAGAGTGCTCTTCACAGAGTGCTCTGCGGAGTGCCACCATGACAGAGGGGACAGAGCAGGGGAGTGAGGCCAGCACCCCTCTCTGTTGCCTCTGATATGGTGGCGCTCCATTGTCCCACTCCATCCCCAGCCCTAAAGGTGGGAGCAGCATGGGGTACTGGGGGGGACAGAGGGGATGGCGGGGCAATCTTCCTCTCCCAGCTCCTAGTTGTTCTTGACAGGCAGTTTGCTAGTATTTTTAATAAGCATCTTAGGAAAGACTTGCAATTTTGTTTAGTTAATAGAATTACTTTCATAGATTCATAGATGTTAGGGTCGGAAGGGACCTCAATAGATCATCGAGTCTGACCCCCTAAGAGGGCTGGGTCTAGGTGAGCCCAGCTAGATACTCGTCTAACCTCCTCTTGAAGACCCCCAGGGTAGGGGAGAGCACCACCTCCCTTGGGAGCCCGTTCCAGACCCTGGCCACTCGAACTGTGAAGAAGTTCTTCCTAATGTCCAATCTAAATCTGCTCTCTGCTAGCGTGTGGCCATTATTTCTTGTAACCCCCGGGGGCGCCTTGGTGAATAAAACCTCACCAATTCCCTTCTGTGCCCCCGTGATGAACTTATAGGCAGCCACAAGGTCGCCTCTCAACCTTCTCTTGCGGAGGCTGAAATTCGTCATGCATCTGCTGATGCACGATAAAGTGCCATTGGCTTTTTTGATGGCTTCGTCACACTGCCGACTCATGTTCATCTTGGAGTCCACTAGGACTCCAAGATCCCTTTCCACTTCCGTGCCACCCAGCAGGTCATTCCCTAGGCTGTAGGTGTGCTGGACATTTTTCCTCCCTAGGTGCAGCACTTTGCATTTCTCCTTGTTGAATTGCATGCTGTTGTTTTCTGCCCTTTTGTCCAACCTGTCCAGGTCTGCTTGCAGCTGTTCCCTGCCCTCCGGCGTGTCCAGATCTCCCCATAGCTTTGTGTCATCTGCAAACTTGGACAGAGTACATTTCACTCCCTTGTCCAAGTCGCTGATGAAGACATTAAAGAGTATCGGTCCAAGGACCGAAGCCTGTGTGACCCCACTTCCCACACCCTTCCAGGTCGAAACCGACCCATCCACCACGACTCTCTGGTTGCGGCCCTCCAGCCAATTCGCCACCCACCGGACTGTGTAGTCATCCAAGTCACAGCCTCTTAACTTGTTCACCAGTATGGGGTGGGATACCGTATCGAAGGCCTTCCTGAAGTCTAAGTATACGACATCCACCCCTCCTCCTGTGTCCAGGCGTTTTGTAACCTGGTCATAAAAAGAAACTAGATTGGTCAGGCACGATCTGCCTGCCACGAACCCGTGCTGGTTTCCCCTCAGCATAATTTGTCCTGCCGGGCTCTCACAAATGTGAGCCTTGATAATTTTTTCAAAGACTTTGCCAAGGATGGAGGTGAGACTGACTGGTCTATAGTTGCCCGGGTCCTCCTTCCTCCCCTTTTTGAAAATGGGGACCACGTTGGCCCTTTTCCAGTCCTCCGGGACTTGGCCCATGCGCCACGAGCTTTCAAATATTCCCGCCAGTGGCTCTGCAATGATGTCGGCCAGTGCCTTCCGCACCCTCGGATGGAGCTCATCCGGGCCTGCCGACTTAAAGGCATCCAGTTCTTCCAAATGACTCTGCACCATCTCAGGGTCTACGCATGGAAGTCTGGCGCCTTGCTGCTGCCTCTCTACAACCCCAGTGAGAGACTTGTCGTGCCCCTCACTTAGGAACACTGAGGCAAAGAACTCGTTGAGGAGTTCAGCCTTGTCCCCTCTGTCTGTCACCAATTGTTTCTGCCCATTTAGCAGGGGTCCTATTCCTCCCTGGGCCTTCCTTTTACTCCCAATATATCTAAAAAACAATTTCTTGTTGTCTTTTACTTGGGTTGCCATCCTCAGCTCCATGGCAGCTTTGGCCCATCTAACTGCCTCCCTACAAGCACGAGCAGAGGAGGTATATTCGTCTTTGGTGATCTCTCCCTGTTTCCACTTTTTATGTGCTCCCCTTTTGTCCCTTAGGCTGCCCTGGATTTCTCTGGTCAGCCAGGGAAGCCTCCTGGCCCCTTTCCCCCTTTTGCCTCGCTCGGGGATTGCCTTGCTTGTGCCCGATTCCAATCCCCATATTCATGATAAAGTTTAAGACGTGCATGAGGCACTGAGAGGTTAAAGCCAAGAAGTCCCACTGAAATCAATGGGATTACTTGACAAATGAACTATGGTTCCAGGTAAGTATGGGTTTTGGAGTCTGGATACCAATTTTTTTTATACTCACTACATAACTAAAGGAAAAACCATTTAACCTGCATTCATCAAGCATGTATGCTAAAATGGCACTATCTGAAGTACCTCATCTAGGTGGCTGTATGTTTTCAGGAAATGTCTCATCTTAGCAAGGCATCCTGCACTGACCAGCAGTTAGCAATGTATTAGCAATGGCCAGGTGTTCATGCATCATTAGGATTGTTACAGTGGTATCCAAGGAGGTTTTTATTTAAAAAAAAAAAGAAAAAAAGAGGGGGGAGTCAGGTTGTCTAATGGTATTAAAATATATTTTTAAAGGATTAGGATCCTACTTATATACTTCTTTGGGTTCCTGTTGATCTATGCATTACTAATATTCTAATAAAAGACTTTTCACATTCCTTTTTCTGTACCAACTACTGACAACATCATTACGTAGCCTCTCCAATACTTAGAGGTATGCTATTCCTTCTTCCTCTTCCATCTCTTTTCTTAAGCAAGATTCACCAATTCATTTTGCTTATCCTTCTGCAGTTGTAGAATCTGGAGTGCCATTATGTTCAAGAGAGAACCGAACTTCACCGTCATGACCTAACTCTGATATGGACTACATCAGAATACTGAATCCTAACACTTTTAAACTTTAGAGAAGTTTCATTCCAAAACCAAATTCTCATCTAAATTTTATGACCTGTAACCATCATCTGAGTGTGTGTGTGACAGGCAGAGAGAGAGAGATATTTAGACAGTCTGCTAGCATGGGTTATAACAGGGGTGGGCAATTATTTTGACAGGAGAGCTGCTTACTGAGTTTTGGTGAGCTGTCAAGGTCTGCAAGAGTAGCCCCGCCTCCTAGTCCCCATCTTGGGACCGGAAGTCCTGCTCCTAACTCCCCTGACCTTTGCCATTAAAGTCCCCCGCTTTGCCCCTGAAGGTACTCTTTTTGGGACGGGGGTGGTTGCCATCTTGGAACCAGAATAAAACCAAATCATATACTCAAAGTCAAGTATCTATTATTACATATTTTAATTTTATTTCAAAAAAGGATTTTTGGTCATGATTTGTGTTTGAATAGTGTATATAGACATGATTGCATAATAGCTCAAAAATAAAGACTTACTCTTGTATATTGTGTGTGGAGGAGTGTGTAGGGTGTGTGTGAGTGTGGCATTTGTGGGGGGGGTGTATATGTGGGAAGGTTGTGGGGTCAGGATGTGGGTGTGTGGATTTCAGTGAGATTGGGAGGCATGTGGGGACCACCCCCACCATGGTATGCAGTGCCTGCTGCTGTGCTGGCTGCCACCCAGTGGTGCACAGCTCCATTCAGTTCCAGGAGCTGCATGTGGTGCCAAGGAGCTGAGCCAGGCCAGGCTGCCTCAATCACGCAGGGCTCCCTGTGAGTCATGTGCAGCTCCTGGCACGCTCACACCACCAGGGGGAAGCCCTGCATGATGGAGCTGGTGGTCTGGCCTCCCTCCCTGCCACCTGCTGGGACCCCATTGGAAGTGGAGGGGAGTCCCACTCCCTGCTTCCTGGTGGAGGCCTGGCAGCTGCACGTGGTGGCAAGAAGTAGGGAAGACAGCCAGCTCCATCGCTTGGAGTTTCCCCCAGGTGGCATGCGAGTCCTGGGAGCTGCACATGGCCTGCAGGGAGCCCCGCACAAGACAGGTGGGCCTACCTGGCTCTGCTCCTTGGCACCATGGGCAGCTCCCAGAACTGCCTGGTGTCATGTGTTGCCAGGTGGCAGTGCCTGCATGAGCCATGAGCACCCCAAGGGCCCGTTGCCTTCTGCTGCTGCTCCTGCCAGTGACAGAGAATGTGCTCCATGGGGGGGGTGGTGTAGAGTGTGTAGGGGAGTCCCTGACCCCCACCGTCCCTCATCCCACTCACTCACACCCAGACCTTCTGCACTTAGGCTCCACACTCCTGCTGCCACCCTGGGCACAGGCTCCATGCTCCCACCAGCCATAGCCCCACACTATGTGCTCCCACAAACTGCACCCCTCTCCACCACTGCTTCCTAGAGTGAGCACTGCACCAGGGAGAGGAGGGGCCACTGGAGGCTAGATTCATGGATTGTAAGGCCAGAAGGGACCTCAGAAAATCATCGGGTCCAGCCCCCTGCACCAAGCAGGAAAGATAACAGGGGGCCGGGTGACCTCCAACAAGGTGATTGTCTAGTGTCTTCTTGAAGATTTCCAGGGTAGGTGATTGCACCACCTCTGGAGGGAGCTTATTACAGTCTGGACACCCTGACTGTGAAGAAGTTTTTCCTAACATTGAGCCTGAATCGATCTTCCAGGAGTTTGTGGCCATTTTTCCTAGTTCTTTTCTCAGGTGCCCTGGTGAGCAGTTGCTTACCGAGCCCTTTCTGTATTCCTTTAGTGTAGCAGTAAGCTGCTACCAGGTCCCCTCTCGGATTTTTTTTCTTTATGCTGAAAAGTCTTAGATCCCTCAGCCTTTCCATGTATGGCTTGCTGTGTAAGACTCTGATCATACGGGTGGCTCTTCGTTGGACTCTCTCAAGCTTGTCTACCTCCTTGTTAAAGTGCGGTGCCCAGAGCTGGACTCAGTACTCCAGCTGCAGTCTCACCAGTGCTGAGTTGAGTGGAAGAATCACCTCCTTGGTTTTGCTGGAGATGCATCGATTGATGCATGCCAGAGTAGTATTTGCCCTACTGGCTACAGCATCGCACTGCTGGCTCATATTCACACTGTGGTCTATTATTACCCCCAGGTCCCTTTCATTCGTGGTGCTAGTCAGTTTGGTGTCACCAAGTTTGTAGGTGTGTTGGGGGGTTTCTCGTCCCGAGGTGGAGCACTACATTTCTCAACATTGAACCTCATGAGATTCTGATCCGCCCAACTTGCTAGCCTGTCTATGTCAGCCTGTAACTGTAGCCTATCTTCAAGCATGATGCTTCCCCGTAACTTGGTGTCGTCTGCAAGCTTGGCCAGTGATCTCTTTACCCCCAGATCCAAATCATTAATAAAGATGTTGAAAAGTACTGGACTGAGCACCAACCCCGGCAGGATACCACTGCCTACTTCTCACCAGGATGACACAGATCTGTTCACTACAGCTTTCTGGGTCCTATCCTGCAGCCAGTTTCTCATCCACTAGATTGTCTTGGAGTTAAGCCCACAATCCTCCAATTTTCTTGTGGGGATATTGTAGGATACTAGGTCAAAGGCCTTTTGGAAGTCAAGGTATACAATGTCAACCTGCTAGGCAAGTCAAACAGGTTTCCTGGTGGCTGCAGCAATGCCAACTGCAGCCCTGCCCGGAACCTGTGCATGCTGGCAAGGCCCTGCTGTGCACGAGGGTGGGAGTGAGGCACAAGCAAGTTGGGTGCGGTACAATTAATTGGTGGGAATTCATGGGCTGGATGAAATTGCCTGGTGGGCTGCATTTCGCCCACCCCTGGGTTATATCTTTTCAGTTAGCAAAAACCTGTACACTAATCCCAGAACATTATAAATTGCCAAGATCAGTAATAACTTAATATGCAGTCTCCATCAGTGGTGAACAGTTTTATGATATTTATGGCCTCTGTTACTATAAATCTGAGCATCTCTTGTTATCCAGTAAATTTTTCCTCACCCGAGAGGTGCTACTAACTACATTTTTCAAAACTGAGGGCCTGACACACATGTTAACACCGGGGTGAAGACACATGGCCTTATGACAGTGTCATTTACTAAGATCTGGTGTCAATTTACCCCAAGAAGAAAAAGAAGTAAAAAAAAAAAAAAATCACTGGTATAATTATATATTGTATATAGTATACTGGCATAAGTGCTGTGAGTCCATAATAAACCTAGGGTACCTGTTTGCTCAGTGTAAAATGGCTATTACCTCCTCCTGATTTTATTACCTGTATCAGCATCTCCTAGCTATCTGGTGTTCTGGATCCCAGTGTAATGTTTTATGTGAATGATATTTGTGTTATGTGTCCAGGTCCTGAGGATCTGAGTGACTAAAGAGCAGATCCAATGAAAAACCTAAATATCTGAAATGGTTCTTAAGCGGAATTTAGAGATCTAATCCAAAAATATGATCCAAAAAACAAACACTCAGCTGCCACCTAATGCTGAGAATGCCACTTAATTGGACAGTTAGAGGGCAGCTGGCTTCTTTAGTAAAGCTTGGGTTTGGAACTAGGGATGTGCTGATAGAGATTTTTTGGGCTGATACTGATGGCTGATTTTTAAAGAGCCATATTGGCCAATACCGATGCAATCGTTGATATGCAATCCTGCAGCATGGAAAGCAGTGACCAGCTGGTAAGCCTGTTGTGGGGAAAAGGGTAGTGGGAAGGCAGGGGCATGGTGGGGGTGGTGTGGAAATCAAGGCCCCTGTGGTGAGGAAGGGAGTGGAGCTGGGGCTACGGCTGGCTTTGGGGCTGGGGCTGGGGCGGGGGCTGGGGCGGGGGCAGGTTCTGCCCAGCCAGGGTGGGGCAGGGCATGGGATGGAGCCATGAGTGGCTTGTCTGGGGGATGTGGGGTGGGGGGCATGGCTTCTGCCACTGCATGTACCTCAGGAGGGCATAGGAGGCATGTGCCTGTGGATCTGCATGTGGGCTGAGGGCAGGCTGCTGCTGTGGGCTGGCAGCCGAGGGGAGTCCTGGGGTTTTCCCAGTGAAGGATTGTGCTGACCTGCACTTGGGGTGTGCAGCAGCAGCGAGACTCAGGGGCGGAGGTGGGGTGGGGGCTGGCACCACCCACCCTGAGCATAGCCCCCCACCAGGAAGAGGCCAGCACTGCCCCCAGCCCCAACCTGCAGCAGCAGCCCACCCATACTCCATGCACAAATCTGGGGGTACATGCCCTCCATGCCCTCCCAGGATGCATGCAGTGGCAGAAGCCACCACCCCCCCGCACACCCTCCAGATGAGCTTCTCGCAGCTCCATCCCATGCCATGCCACACCCTGGCTGGGCAGTGCCTGCCTCAGCCCCAGCCAGCTGGACCCGGCTGCTCTCCATGCTGCTGAGCTGTACTCCTGGCCACCTATATGCTGTGCTGCAGCTGTGTGCATGCATGGGGCATTTATTGGCCACATCAGCCAAAAAAAGCCAATTGCCGACACTGTCAATTTTCCTTGTATTGGTGTGGATCCAATATGGGACTGATGTATCGGTGCACCTCTATTTGGAACCCAAGAAGGTTAGAATTGCTCCAAATTCTTCAAGGAGAGGAGTACTAAGAAACTCCCGAGTAAGGGAAAGGAAAGGCAGCCCAGGGAAGATGTCCTGAGCACTGACGTTGCTGTACAGAAACAGGACATCAAGGAAAAGCACAAAGGGAGCAGATGGCATTCAGAGTGTGACTTTTTGAGTACTACTGGACAGAATCCCTGGGTTTCCCCTCTTCCTGACTTCCTTTCAGGGAGAGAGCTTGAGGAGGGGAAACAGAGGACCCCAACTACAAAGGGGTCCAAAGATGCATCCTCTGGCATCTCTGAACAAATGATGGTGGAAGCCAGGGAAGGTAATGAACAGGAGGTAGATAACTCTAGGTATACCCTGTTCAATGCTCTCCCTCTAAAGTATCTGCTCTTGCCATTCTCAGGACAGGATAGTGGGCTAGATGGGTCACTGGTCTGAGACAGTATGACACATGTTCTTAAGTGGTGAGTCCACCCTTCACACAGCTGTCGACCAGTATTTATCCTGAAGACTGAAGATAAGTAGTCTGACGCTCTCGATCCTGGTTTGTTTGTTTTTTTTTCCTCAATAACATCCTCCATTTCTTCTGTAAGCTTATATCATGAAAGTAACGTGGGATTTGCTAATGCAGCTGTAGAAGACAGACAGTGTTTTCCTTAAAATAGTATATTTAAATTACTGTGTACTCAATCAGCCTGTCCCTAGAAAGAATACAGGAAAAAGAAGATTACTGTGATGGATAATATATGAACCCTGTGCAGACATCCAAAGTAGTAAGCTAGTTACAGCTTGCTCCTATAAGTGCCAAAGAAATTATTACAGTATTTCCAGGGATGGCACACAGCTTTGAGAGTGATTCTAAAAAGTTGCACTTTCCCAGAACTCTGTTTGAAGTCAGTGGAAATTTAATATGCAGAAAACTTACAGTATCAGGCCTTTTGACCTTCTAAATATCTCGTCTCATCCTTCCAGCTCCCTGGAGCAGTTTTAGCTGTAATTTATGTGATTTTATGAATTCTAATTAATTTCAGTCAAGATCTGCACTAATCTCGGGACCACATATTCTGTTTGAAACTTAATAGCACTTTTCAAACCAAGGTAAGTGTCCTTATCCCCTTTTTAACTAAAACAGAGAAATGGCGTAGAACATCAATACCAAAGCTGGAAGTATGAGCCTCTTTACTGGTGTAGAGCCCCAATCACTTCACCATGCCTCCAGAATAGCATTTCTAGGTCTACTTATTTCTGACAAATGCAATAATATGTAGAGCACATTCTTCCAGAGGGCGATAGCATATTTGACAAGCATTGATAAATGAGGCCTCTTGGCAATCCATTGATTTATGGTAGTATTGTTCCCATTTAGCAGAAGGAGAAATAAGGCTATGAAGGGATCTTCAAGGGGAACCAGTAATTCAAAGAGGCCACTCAAGATGGCTATTGCTCGACCTTTTTCCTTCTCTCAAAGGTGCTCATACCTGCAACTCTCACTGACTTTACTTAGAATATGGCCACTGGAGCTCTACACAGTTGTGCCCAAGATGTCACAGGCTGCACACTAGTAAATAGGGGCATGCAAAATTAATGTGACAACTTAGATGTGAAGTGACTGGCAAAGATAAAGGGAGAGTCTTGGCAGAGGTAGGAGCAGAACATAGAGTACTTAACTCCCCAGCAGTACTTTAACCATAAGAACCAATGTCCTGAGAGAGAAATAATTCATGGACATGTATTCACTTAGCTTCTATGTATCCCATATAGATCTGATTTCATTAGGAGAGGTTCCTGTAGTAGGCTTGGGGGTCCAACCCTTGAGTTGGATAACCCCGGTGGTCAGCTCTACCTGCTGTGCTCTCCAGTCGCCTTAACCACCTCTATCGCAACTACTACCTTGATGTTAATATGATTAAACTTAGGATGCTGCTGCTAGAGGCCAGAGTAGCTCTGTTGGCATCTTCCCTCTTGGCTCAATCCTCAGGGCTTCTCCATGCCTAGACTCAGTCCTCAGGGCTTCTTCCTAGCACTGCTTCTCTTTCTCTCTAGAGTGTGCCTCCACTTTAACAGAGTCCTCAGGCGTTCTCTGCCTTATCAACTCCACTTGTGATCTTAAATGGGGCCGCCTGGCCCCTAACCATGCCTTAGGGCTCTCATCATGGCTGCCACCCACCCCCATAGCCACAACTATGCCTCACAAGCATTGCTCTAATTGCATTCCCTGGCCCTGTCTTTACCTGAGCTTACCCAACTGACAGGTCCTTGCAAGGCCACTATCCCACTGTCTCTGTGCCTTGCAGGGCTCAAAGCATGGAGTGCCCTCCCAAGTTGACCACCCCACCCCATGGTCTTCAACCCCCCCTCATAGGCACTGCTGGTCTAAAGCCAAAAAGAAACAGGAAGGAATCAATTAAATAACATAAAGTCATTATCTCTGTGAAGCTCTCAGTAGGGCTCCTTCCTTTTCTGAGAATTTGGGCTCATCTTAAAGCTCAGTCTTATATGGCCCCTTTCTACCTCCCCCTTCTGGTCATATGACCCAGATCTCTGTTAACAGGGCCCAGGTACTGCTAACTCCCCAATCAGCAGCCCAGATGGCTCCTGCAGCCCATTGAACAATGCTATTGGCATTTGCTCTTCCTTTCAGCAAGGCTGTCTGCAAGCTGCATTTGCTCTATCCTGCCCTGCTCTCTTCCTTCCAGTAACAGCAGTAGGGGTTCCCTGTTAAAGTCCCAATATGCCCAGTGCCAGGGTATATTTTGAAAATACAGCCAAAAGTGTCATACCATGCCCCATGCATCTTGAAATAGATTCTGCCAAAGTTTTGTCCAGTTATCTATGAAAACTCCCTGTCTTAATTTTGCTCTTGTGTTATAGCCTGATGTTTCTCTTTGCTCCCTAGCACCTTACTGCTGTCCCCCATCTTAACAGAAGGAACGGGGTGGGGTAACAAACATATCACTTAATGCACCTATAGCAGTGGGTGCAATCTTCTAATCTAGCATAGAAATAAAAAAAAAATCCTTTCAAATACCTTTCAGTTCATAGTAGAGATCTGTGATTCACTCCTGAGAATGCAAAGCTTTCCTGTAATGTTGGAGAATGAGAATGTCTTTTAGTGGAAATGCCTGATAAAAAGCAGCTATCATCTTCTCTGCTCAGAAGGAGCTTCTTATTGCAGGTACAGATCTTTGTTAGTCAAGAGCAAGGCTCAAAATATTAAAGCATAAGACCGATGGTGGCAAGTTTTGATTTAAAACCTTGCTATGCAACAGTGCAGTCCTCTTCATTCTGTTCAAGGCAGGAAAAACAATGAGTAAATCAACTGCCAAGTAGAAAACATTATCACCATTTGGAGGTCACATTCAGTGATGAAAATGTGTGAGGTCTGCAGCAGAAAACTACACAGGGAAATGCCACAGAGAGCCATAAGTCTTTCATAAACGTTCAGTCAAAGTCTGTCATTTTTCTGCCTTTTGCTTGATTGATAGACCCTGTGTGTTTTGAATATTTAGCAGACCTGATCTTAATTGAAGATACTTTGCCAAAACCCCGTGAGAAAAAGTCTTGGTGGTGTTGCTGGCTTCACAGAGGCTCTGCTCTGAATGTTCCAGATTGATCCATGTTGGAAAAGGAAAGGTTTCTAATTATAGAAAGTACAACCTTCCTTCCAGCAAGTGAGCGCAAAGAGCCAAGCAGCTTCTAAGATGGTCAGTGTAGGAAAGGAATCACATGCTGTAATTACCTGCACTATCACAAGGCTAGGCTCAATATTCACAAATTCTTCCTCCTGTCCCACTTCTCTTTCAATCTGGGGATCCAGAACTTCAGGTACAGGTCCTGCTAACAGGATTATCTCGAGATTTTATCTAAGGATTGTCTAATCTTGAATGCGCAATTAGCCCAAATAGCAGGGACCAGAACCCAGGATGCTCCTCTCCCTGCTGAGCACCCTAACTACAGTGATACATAAACCTGCTCTACTGGCTTCCGGGATCTTTTATTCCTTTCTTCACGGTGTCCCACTCTGAAAAGGTTTCCAGCCTCTGCAATGAAGTAGAAGACTTGAGAATTAAAGCAAAGTGGGCTCAGTCCCTTCAAGGTTGAGAGATCTGCCTACTTCTGGCTCCATGTATTCAGGGGACTACATGCGAGGTGAGAAGAGGAAGCAAATCAGTTAGGCCCAAGTCAGTGCAGGGGCAGGGAGAGCTAGTGCTGGACAGCTCCCCAGGTTGCTTGACAGAGCTGCAAGGAGTAATTGGAGAGCACTGCAGAAAGCCTGAGCTGATGAGCAGAATCAGGGCACTGATTGCACAGTACGATATGAAAAGCTACTGGGAGACTGTGGTTGCTGAATCCAAGATATTCTAGGCACAGAGAAATCTGCTAGGTCATTATTGAAAAAGTACATGTTGTGCCCGAGCTGACTAATAGGAGACAATTGCTTGGAAGAAGGGGATGGATGAAGATCCAGAGACTGCGGGGTTGAGAGTATCTAACTGGGTCCTGCCATACCTAGCTTTGATGACTGGAGAATGCTTCTGTGGGGGCAGAAGAAAGAAATGTGGATTTGACTCTCGTCTGGATGAAGAAGACATTAAACTTGCACCTCTAGCTCCTGCCGTGGATGCTTTAACCACAAACTATTATGTTAAAGGTGGGGAGTGCCTCTACCCCTTCTTTCTCATCCAGCAGCTTTCCAGTGAAACAGTAAAGTGGCTACAGCTCCATTTCTTGGAGTGCCCAGTCTCCTGAGTCTCCAACAATAGCTGTGTTGGGCCTGCTCTGGGCAGGACTATTGGGTTGAACCCCTCTAGAGAGGGGAGTGCTGCTTGGTCTAATTTCCAGATCCTAACTGGGGTGAAATGTCTAGCTGCTGAGGTGGCAGCAGTTTTGGGTGTCCACAGAACTGCAACCCAAGGCACCCATGGACACTTCAAGCTGAACAAAGGGCATCCTAGGCACTTCAGGGAATAGTTGGTTGCTGAGCAGTTTCTTTGGTCATAGGGTATGACAAAAGTAATTAAAGTCCCTCCACATACATATTGGGTTCTGGCCCACAATACCTGATTATTGTGTGAGCATCAGAGCATCATTACTGGGAATATACTAGTTTTGTTGCTACTCAATTTTTTCAAATAAAGTTCACTCTCCTACAAGTTCAATTTGGCTGCAAGTTGACTCTTATTCTTCCAGATGTCCCAGTTAGAGTTAATTCTAAGTTAACTGACTTGGCTTGCCATTAAAATATCTGGCAGTGTGCATGCTGTCCTTTTAAGAAGGAAATTCAGTCTCTGCTCATAACGAGATTTGAGAAACTCCACTGTTTCATGCACAGTTATATAGGGTTATGTGGATATGGTGATCAAAAGAGAGGGCTTTGTTGCATTTCATCTTTAATAGTAGAATTCTAGCGGGATATTCATTTGAGTGGCTTGTTAGAAAGGTGAGCTTTAGAAATCTTTGCTAAAGCCTTAAGGAAATGCTAGCATTAGCTAACATCTATGTATATATGCCTTCCTTCAAAAAAACATCAATCCTCACAATAGCCACATGTGGTAAGAGACTATTGTAAGCTTTATGATCTCTATCTTGTAGATCAGAAGCTGAGAGAGAGAGAAAGATAGAGTGTAATATGTACAAGGGCACGAGAAGACTTGTGAATTCAGGATTAGGATATGGGAATTGCTAGCTCCTGAACATGTGCCTAGATCAGAATCTTATCAGATAACAGCTCTAGAAGTAAAAGTGGTTTTTCATCTTTACAGGACTGCCTGGGTGTCACTTGCCAGTTACCCCCTCTCCTCCTTCAAGCTGTTCCAAAATTCTCAGCAGTTCAACAAATGAATGATTTGATGTCTGTGTTTTACACTGATGGGAAGAATCACTTTACCCATATTTTGAAGGGAAGAAGAGGGTGGGAGGAAAAAGATACAAAAATCCTTTCCTTTATTCCTCCTAGCAGCAGAAAGCCACTCTAAAGGTACATCTACATGTCCATCAATGTGCTTTTGCTACTGCACATTAACATTTAGTACCTCTAATATGAGGTACTAACTAAATGCACATTAGGCTGCTCTAATGCACATTAGAAAAATGCACAATTTTTAGTGACACTCATTTTACTGCGTATTAGTGTATTAGCATGGTTTTTACCATGATGCTCTAATGCAGAGTAAAATAGGCTACTGTGAATTGAAGTGCATTTGCAGACACACCCTAAGGATAGCAAGTACGTGGCTAATACTACAAATGGTCATCCTATCTGGAAAGTTGAGCTAGGCAGAGGAGTAGAAGGGCACTGTTGTGGCCTTACCTGAACGCTGAACCTAGGAAAACCTAGAGCCTAGAACCTGCCCAGGGGAGTTTTCCATCTATTGACTCCTCTGCAAAATCCTATGAAATGTGAACTTTCATTTCTACCCTGGAGAACGTTTACAATCTTTTCTCCAATGCCTGATGAAGGGTGCTTGTGCCTGAAAGCTTGCAATTAAAGATTTTTTTTTTGCAAAAATCTTGTTAGTTTAATAAAAGATATCGTCTTTACTATGAGTCCTGAACCTAGGAAAACACAGGGGTACAGAGGAAGAGAGAGAATTCAGGATAATGTGACTGTTGCTGGAAAGCATAATCCCTGAGTGTCCACAGGAGGAGGTCTGAGCCTGTCTGTTTTTCCTTCTAAAGGGTCCTGCAGGTTCCTGCCACCTCTATATTCGACTCCTGGATCATTACTCATGCACCCTGAAGGGCTTTGTACCCACACACAATAGCTACAGCAGAAACAAACATGGCAGTGAAGTGACACTGGAGCCAAATGAACACTTGATATTCTGAGAGTTGCTGTGCACTGAGAATGAATCCCAGGATTGTAGCTCTCTCAAAGGATGATGTTCTTATATAGCCCCAGGCCATGAGAGAGAGCTGAAAAGGATGAGGGGCTGAAATGATAAAATGGCTCTGGTGTGGTTTTAAGGAGATAGTGAAACTGGCCACAAGCTGGTAAACAAAATTAAACTGGGCTTTTTTTTTGTAAGTGTCCAAGAGAGGGCATCGGGAGCCTGCTTTGTCTTTTTAGTGCAGGTTGAAGAACTGAATACACCAAGAGCAAGGCAGATCTTGAGACATGCTTGTTGACAGATTGGTTTGTTTTGAGAGCTATTAGTACTGTATGGAGGCTCATAGAAGATTAAACTGTGGCATGTGGCCAGGTGAGTAGTTCCAAGATGAGGAGTAGTCTGTCTTGCCATGCTTTGTGTAAAAGTGTCATGGATAACGCTTCATCCCCACACGTGTACAATGCCACACGATGAAGTGCCTACCCAGTTAGGGGAGACACTTGCCTGGAGCCACTCACTGTGATGTGCCTTAGGAGGCCCTTCCCCAGCACTGGAATGATTAAAAACAATAAAATAAAGGAGAGGAGAATTATCAGCCCAACCAGCTTTTGGCTTAAGCACCAATTGCTCTGGGTGTTGGCTGGACTGACCAGCACCTGGGACCAAGCTGAGACACAGCTCCCTCCCTTAGGCCACCTTAAAGGGGACATGCCCTTTTATTTCAGGGTTTGGGGATTTTTGTGTTGGTTTTTTTACCTCCACTTGATGGTTCCTTTTAGTATCATGTATTCCTCTTCTAAGGGAGCGGGAATGACCTTGGGGAGGAGGAGAGGGATGGGGCGGTGGGGGCATATTTCTGTATACAAAGTTCCTGCATGTTAAATTACCTTCTTCATGTTAAGTTTTTGCACAGTGCTTATTACTAGACTGCAAGGTGCTCAGGTATGCTTTGATGTAGCAATCTTCACACTATAAAAAATGAGAACACAACCTTGTCTCTGCCTGCATACCAACCACTGATAACAACTCATGCCACCTGATCACATGGCAGGATTTTGCAGACTGAATATTTAAATTGCTATAAAGGGCTGAATCCTTTTTGCTCGTATCAGAAGCTGGTGCACACAATGCAGAAAGATTCTTGGAGAGTAAAACCAACTCCCGTGCTACCCCAATACCTCCCATCACTGGAAGGCAGGGAGGGAGAGAGCAAAGGGATGATAGTCTACAGCTTGCTGTGGCCCACAAGAAATCTAACTAAACAATGAGCAAAGCTCTTATATTACTATAAATTGATGCTGTGTCTGGGGCAGTGTCACGGCATGGGGTCCCCAGGGATGGCTGTGATGCCCTAGGGCTCCGTGACTGTGCCTGTTTCACCCTGCAGGTGCCTTCTAATCTCCCCTGCCATGCTTTGTTGGTTGAAATAATCAGTTGGAAGGCTTCCCGTGAGTCTGTGTGGTCACGGTCCTGCTGACCCCCACTTGACCTGCTGATCTTGGATCCCTTGCCGGGTCTCACTCGAAGTCAGTGCCTCCTGAGACACCTTAGGCCTTATGGGCTAGACATGTGGCTTCAAAACCTCCCGTTTACCATGCCCTATGCCTTGCAGGTGGTACATGAATAATGTCCCTCTGCAGGGGTCTTGGTCTACCTTTGCCTCCAGTTGTCATTGGGTGCCTGGCCCCTCTAACTGCACCCCTCTGGCGCTGGGCTCTCTGTGGCCCCTGATGCTGTGCCCCTCTGCCTCTGGGCCCCAAGGTGGCCTCCTCCTCCCCTATTAGCCTCCTCCTGGCCCACCAATATAAATGACAACAGAAAAAAAACAATGCAAGTCATGACCAGCCCCAGTAGGATCTAGCTGAGAAGGAAATCTGGCCCAACATTTATAAATAATGGGAAATTCTGGAGACATGCAAAAATTGGGGGAGGTCTGCCGAATTGGAAATGGTTATGAAATCCACAATCCTTCTGCTTTGCTATACACCTGTTGAGATGTAATGCCTGAAGTTAGGCTGGAGTAAGATAACATCCTGATTATGGGCTGGGATTCATGATTCTCCTTAAACACTGCAGCTAGACACGAGGATTCTTTATACAATTGATTTCCAGGCTCAGAGTTTGCAAGTCCCATAAGACATAATTAAATTGCAATGCAATAGAAAATTGCTTTACAGTAAGCAAGGGCTCTTCTTCAGGAAGTTGGAACCACTAGCCTTGACTTGCAAACACTTTCCTGGATGTGAAACTGGCTTAAGGTTATGACCTATTAATAAGCTGTTTTACCCAAATACTCCAGACCCTAAAGAAGCATCCAGAGACTTTGAAAAATAAACAGCCTCTTAAAGCTGTGACCATTCATTAGGTGAAATTATGCTGACTTGTGCATTTTCCATGTTAAGAAATACTGTTATATCATCCTGATCCAGACTAAAAATATTACACATTTTCCCCAATTTCCAATCCCAGAGGTTAAAAGATACTACTTTATGAAGTGTTACTACTAGTCTGCTTGTGCTGTAATTTTAAAGAACCAAGGTATAATTTAGCTGTGCACCAAAGCATAAGAAAGACCACGTAAGACATTTGAGCAATGTAAGAAGAAAACCGATTAGGCTAATCCTAGCAGTAATCTTTGTGGAAGATGGAAGCTCAGCCTTTGTTGTCTTGTATACATAATTAGAGCTCACCCCGGTTTTGTTTTATATTATTTTATTTTCGGCATGAAGCCCTGGAAATGTGCAGGAAGGTTTTTGACTTGTCTTTTGTTTCTGGCTTATGTAAACATTACATTTTATATGCCAAGGACTTGGTACTGACAGTCCCTGAAGCAGCTTTTCTCATCTTGAAGAAGTCAAGGGCAGTCTATGATTGGGGGCAGTCAGGTACTGAGAAAAAGGAAACTCTTAAGCAAGTCTTAGCATTCGGGTCAACATGCAATAAGGCATTTACTTGCTCGTCCAAGCCCCACTGGCTTCAAATGATTTGCTCAATCAGGATCTGAGCCTGTCACCAGTTTCTGACATGTCTGAGTGTGCCTACATGTGTGTGCACACAAAAGCACAAATAATCTAAACTCATCCCTGGTAATTCTAATGGAATTATATCAATGCCACATTTATCCCTTCAATACCATTGTAACACGTTGGGGTCCCAGGGGCAGCCGTGATATGCCCTGGTGGCCCCATAACCCATGTCCTGCTCTGCCTCTAGGGTACCCTCCCCTCCTTCTCACTCACCACATTTTGATGTACTTATTGTATTGAAAGGGAGGCTGCCTCAATAGTCCTAGAGGAAGCCTTACTCCATCCAATGGCCAGCAGGTCCCTCCCAGATACCCCTGGCCTCAGTCCTGCCCTTAAGCTGTATAGGCAGTCTCAGCCTGTCCATATCTCAGGGCACCTATAAGCCTTAAGGGTTAATTATGTGGCTCTGTCCACCCCTCCACTACGCCCCATGCCTTACAGGTGTTGCTAAACCATCACTGTCTGCTGGGCCCCCAGCCTCCCATCTCTGCCCTGCTCTCAGGCACCAGGCCCCTGGCACCCACATGATCTCTGCCTTGCTCTTGGGTACCTCACTGGCTCTGCCAGGGGTCAAGGCAATCATATGCCCCTAGGGCACTAATGGGACTTCTAAAGACCACCCCTCATGGTCCCATCTAACCCAAACCATCAGCGGGAACTGTAACCAAAAGAGAAGCCCCCTGGCTATAACAGACTTTCCCTTCCAGGTCCACCAACATCAGCAAAAGGGAAAGCATTACACTGCCCCTTTAAAAGAGAAAACCTAACCACTAAGCTCTAGGTTATAGCTCTGAAATCTTCAAGTCTCACTGGTAAACACTTCCACCTGGAATATTGTGTGTGTACAGGTTATACCACCTGAAAAAGGAAAGTGAAAAGCTAGAAGGGGTTCAGACAAGAGCTATGGTAAGGGAAGTTCCAAGAAATAATCATAGGAAGAATGACTGATATGTTTGGGATATTTTTTTAATAGATGCTTAAGAAGGGACTGGATAAAAAGCACATAAAGCAATAAATGGCTTGGAGAAAGTAGATGCCAACTTATGGCCTTTCTATTCCAAAACACAGCTATATGGGGCATTCAAGGAAGTCAAGAGGTAGGAGAGTATCAAAACTAATGCTCCTCCATACAACAATGCAATCAGTTTGTGGCATTCATTGGTACTGGTAGCTGGTTGAGGGTGAGAACTGAACAAGACTCAAAAAGGCCTGGGCACTTCTGTGGCTAACAAATACATCTGGAGTTATCATAATTAATCCTAACTAAACTGAAAGGGACAACCCTCTCTTTCTACCAGGAGTTTCAGAATGACCTCCTGTTGGGACCAGGCTTATTCCCTAAAGCGTTCTTAGAGCATCTGGTGCCTCAGCAAGTGTTGGAGAAAATATGCAGGGCTGAATTGCTGCTGGGCAATATCACGGAGGACTTGCCCTGGTGCATCCGACCCATCGTTCTAACTCTGGTAAAACTTGATGAATCTGAAGTCTAAATTTAGCATAATGTAAGTGATGAGGCCATTGCTTTGCAAAGTGGAATTGCAAGACAATATCCCCCCCTTACCCCCGCCTCCCTGGTTTATATTGCTCTCGGTATACCATGCAACTTGCTGCATGCTTCAGGCACAGTAATTTGGATCCTTGTCCTCAGTTCTGTTTCTCTAGCATGTCCACAATCTTTTATCTTATGGATCAGCAGGACAAGGCATTCATAGACTTTAGAGAGCAAGGGCCATTATGATCATCTTCTCTGAACTCTGGTATTACACAAGCATACCGCATATTTATTAGAAATGTGTTCAGTCATTCAAGAACAAACCTTTACTTTATATCTTGAAAAATGCTGCAAATCCTATGATATATGCCCCAGTATGTGGATAAAAATACGGTATCACTTTCCAAACATTTCTCATTTTAACAGTGGAAAAGCTAGTAATCTTTACTATTAGAGTAGGCTAGAAATCCTCTACCCTCTTTAATGGAATGTGTTTTCCACAAAATCAATTTTCTCTGGGGAAAATATTGATATTTTTGTCTTTTTTGTTTTTTATTTTCTGTAGGGTAAAAATGAATCAAATAATTTGTTCTTTTTTTTTTTTCTTAGGTAGTGAACTCAACCTAAAAATGCTGTTTTTTGAGTTGATTTCATATTAATCTGCACCTGAGTTGTCATGACATCTCCTGGGAATTGTAGTCATGGCTCCCACAGGCTTAACTGGAGGATAAACATTGGTCCCACATTATGCACCAGTGTCCTTTCTGTTTGAGCCACAGCATCTTATGGTAGCAAGCCTGACCAGGGTGCCCAGCTCAGAAAGGATCATGGGGAACCTGAAATACCCAAGTTGCAAAGACCCTAGGCACCATAGCAGCCTATGATGGTCAAACAGACTCCAAATGAATTGTTCCAATACTGGTAGACATTTTTTTTTCTGATCCCAGTGTTCCAAAACCAGTTTTAATAATTTACCTTCATTTTAAGGATGAAGACAAAGGTCACAATATTTGACTTTTGTGTAGGTCAGAAATACTGGTATTTCCATTTTAATTGTCCTTATTTTAAAAATAGAAAATCTAAGATACTAAAAGGCCTGTTCAAGATATATAAAACTTTTATTCTATAGGCAAAAAAAATAATTAAAAAAACCCACCTGTGCACAACTTGAGCTTGGAGCAGTTACACTGGTTTTATGTCAGCGTAACTGCTTGTGTTCTGTTCCTAGTGACCTTTTATCCTTCCTTCAAAAGCTGTTTTTTAGGTATGAGGAAAGATGCCTTTTCATAGCTAACTCATATTTACTACCCTTCGGGCAACAAGTAATGGTGGGGGAGGGGAGGGGAAGGGAAGGAGGGAGTTTAAGTCACAGTGGGCACATGTACATAGGCTATTAATGTGATATGGGCTTGCTGCACAGTAAAATGCTGCACAGTAAGCCTTCCCCGGGAGCACTTCTACACATGCAACCTGTTGGGAGCAAATCTGCTCCCAACGGGAGGAGCTCAATACAGGGCTTCTACTGCTCTGCTCTGCCCCCCTGCCGCAGCAAGGGGGAGCTCCTGGGGGTCTAGCCAAGGGCTGGCAGGGGACATGGGGGCTGGTCCTGATGCGCACAAGGCCAGGAAAGCTATGCTAGCTGCAGCAGCAGCTGTCTCCTCGCCCCATGCACATGGAGATGGGTCCTGATGTGCATGGGGCTGGGAGACAGCTGCCACTGTAGCTAGCAGAGCTGTCCTAGTCCCATGTACATCAGGACACACAGCCACCAGCAAGCCCCATACCTAGCGGGGCTTCCCCACCTAGCAGGGGGCCCACTGGGAGCTGTTCCACTTGTAAGGCAGCTGCTGGTGAGCCCCTCACTAGGCAGGGATTGCTCACCCAGCAGGGGGCTCACAGCGACCTCTCTTGATTGTGGGGCAGCTGCCAGTGAGCCCCTGGCTGAGCGGGGAAGCAGAGAGCTCCCCAATCCTGGTGCTGCTCAGCTCCCAGCTCCTGTGGGGAGTCAGGAGTTGCACGGCACTGGTTCGGGGGGAGGACAGACAGAAAGTGACCCCATCCTGGCACTGATCAACTCCTGGGGGGAGCCAGGACCTGAGTAGCACCAGGATCAAGGACACAAAATTCCCCCATCCCCTGTGGCCCCCTGCTGGTGTGGCTGACTGGGAGCAAAGTCGTTCCCAGTCACCGTCTACATGAGCAGTAAAGCACAGTAGCTAATGTGCAGTTAATCTACTACCTGTATTTACAGGTAGCATAAAACTGCACATTAACTTAATTTACTGTTCTTGGTTACATAGTGACACCTTACTGCATAGTGCATTAGTCTACTGCACAGTAAAGCATCTCATGTAGATGTGCCCAGTATGTTCTCCCATAGGGCAATTAATAACATTCTTAACTGCCTGGTTTCTGATAATTAGCCTACCAATAACAATATAGCATTATGAGGATTGACGAGGGCAACCTTCCTTTTGATCCCCTATGCACATACTTTATCTCTGTAGCATTAAGCATCACAGATCAGATATGCTGAAGAGCAAAATATCCTTTTTTAGCTAGGACTAAGTGTTTCCTACTTGCCATTTTTAAATGCCAAGGAAGGTTACCCAGTCTCATGGCAACATAACAAGCTGCAACAATCTTTATCTGTAGCTGAAAGACACTTGATGGAGGGCAATGGGAAATGTAGGAAATTAGTTCTGACCTTTTTAAGCATCACAAGCTCTCCAAGGCATTTTTAATTGAAACCCTGGAAGCTCAACTTTTAAAAGAAGTTTGAGTATGTTCTGGTTGTTAGGTGGTTGTGATATATGGTAGCCAATCATGATAAAGGTAGGATTTATCTACCAAGTGTGCGGGCCCTCTCCTGATCCCACCTTGATCGCCATGTGCAAGCTCTCTCCTGATCCCATCTGGGTCGCCATGTGCGAGCCGGGGCGAGCCGGGGGCCCGTCTTTGTGCACACAGGCTGTGGCCGGCAGCCCGGGCACATGGGGCTGGAGTAAACCGCGGTGCGGTATAGTATGCTCGAGCTAGAATCAGTCACGGAGGCGTAATGGTTGATTGAAAAGATTATTTACTTACACCCAAGGTGGTCGCGGTGTAAGCTGGTCAGCTTTCCAGGCACAGCTCCCTTTGAGTTCTCGGTGGAGGACTCTAATAAACTCGGTTCCTTGACCCCAGAGTGATTCAGGCTCCACGGGTTCAAGAATTCGTTCCCACGGAGCAGCTGTATCTCCGTGAGTGTTACTCGGTTCCCAGGTCCCCCGGAGCTGTTAAGACTCTGTGGGTTCGACAATGGGGTCCGTAGGATAGGGATACATCTGGGCTGCGATCAGCGACGGGGAGAGGCTAGAGGTTAGTTGCCTCGGAGTCGTTAAGGCTCCGAGGGTACGGTAAATA
>NW_005842916.1:227185-228303 GCF_000455745.1 Alligator sinensis
GTTGGACTCACGACGTCTGGTGTCCTGAGGTCTGGTTGGGCGTTGGCAATCCTGATCAAGATATGATCCGGGCTCCATCAGGACACGCAGTCGCGATAACTGGCAAAGGAGATTACTCATGGGTTGGTTCACCATTGAGCTGAGCAGAATCCAAAGGACGACGATGTTCTTCTGTCCATAGATCTCGAAACAATTATCTAAACTGTGAGAGGTCAGTGGAACAGTTCCAGGATCTCGCAAGTGACGGTGAGGCCATGGTCTTATTCGCTGGAGTGATGTCAGTCCCAGTGCACACGCTCCTGGGTTCCAGGTACAGTATGAGATGCCGACGAGTGCTAGCATGAAATGCTCTGTGCTGGTATATTCCAGTCGTCCTGCATGCCATACGTGGGACTTTTGACCAATCAGTCCTGCAACAAGCACTGGCAGTGGAATAGGCCAGTGAGTATTAGCTGTTACCATGTTGATGTCGGTGACATGTCCTCCACTCCATGGGGAAGCTTGTCTGACCAAGAAGCTTGCTTCTTCCTGTTTCAGCAGGTCGGATCCAAGTTCCATGACTAAACGTCCTAACCATACAGCTAGAGTCTCTTCAGGCCAGATCCTTGATGCTCTACACAAATACTGCAACTCAGTTCTGGTGCGAGCATAGTAAGCAGTAGCAACTCGATCAGTCGTTGTTGTAGGGAGAGCTGCTCTTTCGGGAGTTGATACTGTCATAGGCTGAACTGCTGCCACGGGAGTCATTGTTGCTAGTATCACTTCAGGCAGGAGGGGCGGATGCACTCCTCCGCTTAATTCTCTCCTTCGACGGCAGGAAGGTGTGGTTGGTAGAGGCGTCGCTGCGTCGCTAGGCGGGGTTGCCGGCGACGCCGCCACGTCGATGGGCGGAGTTGCTGACCGAACTCTCGCGAGTTCTTCCGAAGCTCCACCCTTCTTTTCCGGTTCTTCCACGCGGTCTCCCTCTTGCTCAGCGCCATCTTGGACCGGCGTCTCAGGTTCCTTTTTCTCAGCCGCTTCTTCGACTGCCTGAACAGCCATCTGCAACTGGGCTTTCAAACTTAAATTCTGGTGCATTAGATTCATTACAGTACGAAAAGTTGCACCACATTCTCCCC
>NW_005842916.1:228837-229234 GCF_000455745.1 Alligator sinensis
GGTCCCGCTGTCGTGCACACAGGCTGTGGCCGGCAGCCCGGGCACACAGGGCTGGAGAAAACCGCGGCGCGGTGTAGTATGCTCGAGCTAGAATCAGTCACGGAGGCGTAATGGTTGATTGAAAAGATTGATTACTTACACCCAAGGTGGTCGCGGTGTAGGCTGGTCAGCTTTCCAGGCACAGCTCCGCTTGAGTTCTCGGTGGAGGACTCTAATAAACTCGGTTCCTTGACCCCGGAGTGATTCAGGCTCCGTGGGTTCAAGAATTTGTTCCCACGGAGCAGCTGTATCTCCGTGAGTGTTACTCGGTTCCCAGGTCCCCCGGAGCTGTTAAGACTCCGTGGGTTCAACAATGGGGTCCGTAGGACAGGGATACGTCTGGGCTGCGATCGGCGAC
>NW_005842916.1:229496-298499 GCF_000455745.1 Alligator sinensis
TGGCTCGAATCTTAATACAAATGGCAGGAACTCCTTTGCATCGTGCATCACTATAATGCAAAAGAAATGCACTATGCAAAGAAGGCTACAAAACTGGCGGGAAAAGCTCCTGCACGCGGGTCCTCTTTTGCAGCAGAACACTCCACTGTGCAAAAGAGCTGCAATTTTGGCGCTAACATGATTTAGCGATGCCGAAGCGCACACAAACAAAAAAACCACAACTTTGGGTTGTGACACCAAGAATGGACAATGAGTATAACACTTTGTGGACTCAATCCCAGATTGCATTTGAAGGACCTAATCTACCGAACAGACTTTCCTAGCTGGACTCCTTCTCCTACCTGAGACTCCACTGACCTCAGTGGTATTAGTGATGCATAGGGGGTGCAAGCGCATGCATGTACACCCCCTATGATTGGTGGTGCACTCCTTGCAAAAAGTGCTGCCGACACTGTTGGAGGTGCCTGCAGGCAGTTGCCAGCACCCCCCTCACCACCGACACTGCCGGCGGCACCTGCGGATGGCCCCCTATTGCTGATGGCCACTGCCAATGCTGCTGGTGGCATCTGTGGGTGGTCACCAACCACAGGTCGCTGACCACTCAATCCCCCTCCTCCCCCCTCACCGCCAACAGTGTCATGGCTGCCTGCGGGAGACCCACTGCTTGCCACTGCCACGCTCCCACTGCCGACAGTGCCACTGCTACCTGCGGGAGCTCTCCATGCCCCCCCAGCCTCCGGGGGCATGCAGCATTTATGCTCATTGGTACTCAGTACAGGAATATCAATCTGGCTTTGAGCCCAGTCCTCTATACAGATCCCCATCATGTGACACTGGTAGAGGATTATACTGATCACAGTGCTGGCAATTGTGGAAGTCACAGTTCAGCAGAGCTAACAGTGGGTCTTTTAGTTAATACTCCTAGTAATCTGTACTGTGCACTCTCTTGGTATGCCCATTCCCTTGTGGACAGTCAGAACCAATAGTAGGATTTCTACTGTATTTCAAAAGATTGAAGTTTTGAGCTACTAATCCATTTCCCCTTGCAAATGATTATGGAAAACCATAAGCAGGAATGATTAATACATTGTGGCCTGCTGTTTTGTGAGTCTAGAAGGAAGCAGAATTTCTACATATCTATCAAGAAAGAAACAATGGCCATCAGAAAAAAAAAACACATCTCCTTTCTTTACACATATTTCATGCTGTTCTTTTCCAAGGATGGGGAAGGGGTGGGAGGATGGGGAAGGGTGCTGAAGTTTGCTTAAGTTCCTCTGCTTGTAGGTGGAAAACCACATCTTACTCTTGTAGACAGCTCTGAAATAAGCTTGAAACCAGCAATGCTGTTAGTACGCATCTTTTTCCCAAGATCCTACTGATGAAAAAATTCATTGAGAAATGGGCAAATTTGGTTGAGGCCTGCCTATAACTCTGGGAGGTTTTCCACTTCCCAAGAGTATGCCCTAACCACTAACTTATGCAATAACCTATGTCAGCGATATTCAACATTCTGGTCCCAGGGACCAGATAATTAGCCCAAGGCTGGTCCAGAGGGGTTGGTACATGGGTGTGATCAGATGTAGCTATGGTGTCCCTGCACACTGGCCCCATCACAGCCTGGTGTGACCTAGAAAGGGATCAGTGATTAACACTGCCACCACTCCTCCAGTACCAAATTTATGGAGGGCAGGATGACATGCCTTTGAGGGCCAAATCTGGCCAGAGATTGAGTGCCTAGCTTAGCAAAAGGGATTTTGTCCCTCATGTTGAAACTGCTCAGTTGAAAGCACAAGAGCCATAAGATCAGAAAGCAAGCATGGATACTGGTTTGGTAGCCTAGCCATTGTCACAGTCCAACAGGATAGCTGGCCTAGTGGGTAGAGAGTAGGGTGGCCATCATAGAGGACATTCCATAGATTCATAGATTCATAGATGTTAGGGTCAGAAGGGACCTCAATAGATCATTGAGTCCGACCCCCTGCATAGGCAGGAAAGTGTGCTGGGTTCAGATGACCCCAGCTAGATGCCTATCTAACCTCCTCTTGAAGACCCCTAGGGTAGGGGAGAGCACCACCTCCCTTGGGAGCCCGTTCCAGACCCTGGCCACTCGAACTGTGAAGAAGTTCTTCCTAATGTCCAATCTAAATCTGCTCTCTGCTAGCTTGTGGCCATTATTTCTTGTAACCCCCGGGGGCGCCTTGGTGAATAAATACTCACCAATTCCAGTTTTCTGCTACTCTGTCCTCTATTGATATGAAACCTGACACATTTATGTCCTCTGTTTTTCTCTTCAAGAGAAAATATAGAAGACATAAAGGCATCCAGTTTAGAGGACAGAGGACAACTGGACTGTCCTTTATGACAGCCACTCTAGTAGAGAGCCAGGAGGCTGGGACTAGGGATTGCTGGGGTTGTGGGGGGGGTTCAGAAGCCACAAGTCAGAGACCAAATACTAAACCAGAGTCAGGATCTGGGAATCACAACCTAGTTATCAAAATCCATGGGATAATCCACAAAGTGAAGTTGAACTGGAGTCAGGAGCCAGGGAATAGATCTGCAGGCAAATATAAAGCTGAAATCCAGGAACAAAACAAAGGCAGGATCAGACACCAAGCAAGCCAGAGACATTGCCAGGACAGGAGCTGCTCACAGACAGGTGACCAGTAGGTTGTGCAGTGAGGTTCAGGTGCTGGAGAAGTTCCTCAAAAGCAGCCTTGAACCAATCAAAAGAAAGGGCTGGGGTCAGCTGGCCTTGTTTAGTTTAAGTGCAGCTATCCCAGTTACAAGGACTGTAGGGTAGGAGTCTGATGGAGCTTTATGCAGCTGATCTGGCTACCCAGAAGGCAGGCAGGGGCTTTACAATTATTCTGCCCCTACCTTAGGAAAAAGGAGTTTTCAGTGCCAGTCCCTGCCGCCAGTCTATTTCAAACTTATTAGCAAAGACTGTCTAATAACATTCAGAAACTGTTTAGGGAAGCAGAAACAAGAACCTCTTTCATAGGGAGAGGGGAGTGGGGCTATATCCATTAGGCTACAAAAGCAGACTACCTGTTGATTCCTCCAAGGGCTGTTTATGCATCTTACACGAGACCAGTTCTCCTGCTCTTAACTTACAGCAGTCTCAAACCTCTCCTAGTTGCATATTAAAAAAAAGCAACCTTTGTGTTGCTCTGATCAATAACCTGTCTCAGCCTTTTTATTAATAAACATTTTTCCATGAGGTGTCCTGGAGGATATTCACCTGCCAGCATAAGGAATTAGCAGGCTTAATAAACTGGAAGAAGGCTAATGACAGTGTCACTAATTTCTATTGCTACTGAACCTTCCTGATCAAATAGACCATCCTCCCTGAATCCAATTATTTCCTGGGAAACAGATTGTTCAGTCAGTGAATAAACCTTATGATGTCACTTGGTAATGATGACGCAATCACAGAATTCAAACCTGCTTAGCCTCTTACATGCCTGGAAACTTTTCTTGCACAAAATGCGCGCTTCATTTCTCTTTAAATGTTGTCATTTTGAAGTGTGGGAATATTCTGACAACCCACCTGCATAAATAGTATTGTAGGATTTTGTGTGGTCGCTCAATGGATTCCAGATGAAATTTATTCATTGTATAAAACTGGTAGTCAGAAAAAGGCTTTTTTACTTGCGCAAACAAGCTGTATTAAAAACCAAAACTGCATGTGTAATTTCTGACTCATTACTAGTGGAAAATTACTACTGGTAAATAAGGATCTCTTTCATACAATGCCTAGTACTTTTCCCCCGCATGAGAAACTTCACTGAAGTCAATACAAGTAATTTTGAACTCAGCAATTAAAGTAATTCTAAACTCATGTTAAGACATGCTCATCTAGCATTTGTGAAGTGAGTGGCCAGACTCCTATCCTGACTCACCTTAACTGTGGTATTCTTGCTAAAATACCTTTAACGGAATGGTTAGGGACAGAAATTACATATAAACCAGTTTAAGTGATAAGAAACTGGTTTAAACCTGTAAAAGAACAGAAGCTCAGTGTACACAAACCAGTTTCAAAATGGCTGAAACTGGTTTAAGATTAACCTGATTGAATCAGACTTAACTAACAAATCAGTATCAGACTTAACTGATTTGGGTCAAACCGCTTTATGAAACTTCTGTCCCAGACCCCTCCCTGGTTCAAGTTAAATCACAGTCCCCCAGCATCCCAGCATGCTTTGCAGCCCTGGGTTGGGCTAGGCTGGGCTGTCTTCCCCAGAGAGCAGGGCTGGACCTGTCCCTCTTTTCCCTAGCTGGAGCTATGAGGGCTGGCTGACTGACAAAGGGGTGGGGAGAAGCCCAGTTGTGGATGCAGCCCAGTTTACAGGGTGGGAAGTACTGCCCCCCAAGCAAACCCTGACTAGCGTCTGGGGCCAGGGATGGGGGTTAAACACCCTTTCCCCTGCTCAAACTTACTGCTGGCTGCAACTGTGGACTATAAATCCCAGAGGTACCTGGAAGCAGGAAGAGGAAGTGATGAGCAACACTGCAGAGTCCTGCTGCTGTAATTCTGGACTCTAAATCCCAGAGACCTTGGGGGCAGCAGGAACAGGAAGTGAACACACAGTCAGAGAGCCATGCTCTAGCACCCCTGGCTTCTGGCCTGAGCCACTGCAGGCATGTGGCTGCATTTCCTGAGTCAAAGGTAAATGTCTGTTCACTTCTATTTCAATCTAATCTCTGCAGTTTAGACTAACCTGCAAATTGATTGACTAGACTGAATTGATACAGCCTTGGGATTTTTGACTGTCTGTACTTAGCCAATGTGGCCAAAAGGATCTTAAATAATTTGTGAAATTCACAAAAGAACAGACATTGAACTTCACTAGTGTGAAGGCGGCGCACTGCTGTCATGGGCACAGACAGAGGACAGGAAGGATTCGGGGGCAGTGACAGCCCCTAAACAAAACCCCGGGCCAGGTTACTTACCCCTGGGAGGGACGGCGGCGTCGGAGCTGGGACCGCGGCAGCAGCTGCAGCCGCCATTACAGCCACGCGAACTGGCATTACACGGGCTGTTTAAACAGCTGTTCCCAGTAAGGGGAACAGCTGAGCCAATCACGGCGACCGCAGCAGTCGCCACAGGAGAGTTTAAAAGCCCCAGCAAACCCTGCGGGAGGGGGCAGCAGGAGAGAGAGAGAGAAGACGAGCAGCACGTCCGTCGTGCTGCAGCTTCCCCAGTGAGAGAGCCTCACCTAGGTGGCTCTGCAGCAGTACAGCCTCTGGCAGAGGCAGGAGGAGGCTCTAAGCCTCTGCAGGAGGCAGGCAGCAGGAAGCTCCCTGCCCTACTTCAGGTAGGAAGTGAAGAGGAGCCAGGATCCCTCTTAGGAAGGGAGACGCAGAATGAGCAGCGAGGCACCCTGCACCAATTATCATCACCCCTAAGTGAGACGGGTACAGGGAAGGTTGGAGTGGTCCCTAGTGGCCGCCGGGTCCAGGACGTCAGTCCAGGAAGATTCCCCATCCCGGCGGAGTGTTAATTCTAGATCAGAGGAAGATACCACCAGCAAGCAAGCCTGCAGCGCATCGCAGGGCACCATCCTACAGCAAGTGACTGGTTGGCGAGTGGACGGGGTGTAGGGGTGGCGGAGCCCCGTGGAACAACCAAAGCAGCAATTGCGAGTACACCCTCATCGGGGAGCCCCTCGAGTAAAAGAGCTCCACTGCAACCCTCCTATACATCATACCTAACATCAAAGTTGTGGCAGGAGAGACGAGGGGAGGGACTACCCAGGGGCGGGTGATACTGGACGTGAGACGCCCAACGTCACAACTAGAGACAGAGTTCAGTGATCACCCACTGCCCTGTGCTGCTGCTGCTCTGTATCCAACCATACGCCACCTCTCTCCCCCGCCCCCCACTCCACCTGGCCCACCATGCTGGAGCCACTCCTCACCCGTCATTCTTGATGGGCATTCTTGACACAGCACGGGCTGGGGCCCTACCCCGCTAGGAGCCATGTCCCCCAAGAGCGTTAAGGACAGACAGACAGATACACAAACAGATGGACTAAGCCCTTTATAGAATGACCATCAGTGTACACCAGAATAGGAACTGTTAAATACAGAACCCATTTTCATATAGCCACACTTCTATCAATTCTTTCTGCAGCTTCTTGCATTGTTTAAAATTTGTTTCCTTTCTATAATCATTGTAGAATTATAGCAAGAGTCTGGCTGTTACTGTTCTTTGCCCTTTCTTGAAATTTTATTTCATTTATGTGATTTCAGGTTGCTATGTTTGATGTTTCCATTTATATACCCACAACTATTTCACCAATTGCATTCTCCTTGGACACAATCCAGCTCTCATTATCCACTCATAGACCAATTTATCGCCTTGTGCAACTGTATATCCTTCTTGATTTCTCTTTAATACATCACTGTTAAATTGACCTTCTGTTTAAGAAACTGACAGTTCAAATTCTGGTCTTATTACTCACTTCAAATGCATTTTGAAGCCATGGTACAGCAAGCCTCTTAGTGTTAGTGAGCAGAAAATGTTGGACTTGTCTTTTAAAACTTATTTACTGTAGAAGATTAGGAAACTCTCTCATACTTACATAGCATTCTGCCATCCATAAAATAACTTGCTCTGAGGGAAGGAAAAAATAGAGTTCTTTAAGGTAAGATGGAAAATCCATAGCATCAAACAAAATACATATCCAGCTTAAAAAAAGAAAATAGTAGTGGAATATATAAGACATTCTAGTCTTGTTTAACTATAAAAGAAAACAAATTGATACACAGAAGAGGATCAAAAGTACTTTTTCTTACTCAGGTGTAAAACCTTGAATACATTATTTATATTAGGCAAAGTTACTCCAGACTTTTGCTGAGGTGACAATTCAACTGAATCTTTTTAAAACAGTCTTCAGTATTGTAAGAGAATATTTAATCAAATAGGAAAGTTCTGTATTGATGACCTGATATGACATGGAGATTGCATATCTCATTTGAATGCATGATAAATCCAATACCTTCAAAGTTATTGGAAAAACTCTATTACCAAAAATAATTGGGAAATATAATAGAACTTGCCCTGTAATGTATTTACTAAGAGCATCCTTTGTCATTATGCATTCAAATGTTGTCTCTGAAATAAAGCAGGGTGGTGGACTGATAAAACTGAAAGGAAGATAAGAAGTAGCAAGTTATGGAGAGTGGTGTGAGAAACACTTAAGTATCAAGGGGCAAAAAGGGATAGAGAGGTGGGATCCAGAGTACTTCAAGTATACTAAAAGTAGTTGTCTGGCACTTAACTTCTTTCCCAATTCCACTCCTATGCTCCACTCTCGAAATGGGGTGGTCCTGATTAAATAAGTCTGTATTGGCACATCTCCCATCTACACGAGACACTTAATGTGCATTAGCCTAAGTTAATGTGCATTATGAGTGCATGTCTACATATGCACGGAATTAATGCACATTAACTTAGGCTAGTAGTGTCTACATTTGATACCAGCATTCTTTTGGGAAAGAAGATAACTTCCAGAAAACTGCTTTTAGTATGCTTTAAGTATTCTGGACCCTGCCTCTCTATCCCTCTATATGTTACAGGACATTTGCAGGTATCAAATTTAGGTGTGATTAGTTAAAGCACATACATGTACATGTAGATACACCCCAGCACTAACTTTAATGCTGGGTCTGTCCAGCCATTAGGGGGCCAGCCTGAGCCCAGCCCCAGGGCTCCTGGCTGGCTGCCTCTCCTGGCTTCAACTGGGGACTAAAGTTAGTCCCAAATGCTAGAAGCCATGTGGCCAGAGGCTGGAGCTCCCCCTGGTGGCTACAGGGGCACATGGCAGGACTGGAGGGACTTGGGGCTATAGTCCCAAGCCTCTGCTCGTGAAGACACCTTCCAAAAAACACTTAATGTGCATTAGTTTAATGCACATTAAATGTAGTCACACTTTATTTGCATGTGTAGACATGCCCTAAGATGTGTTTCTGAAGATCCTAAGAAGCTGATCATCTTTAAGCCTGCTTTCTCAGCCATCATCCCTACAATATTCTGATAGTCATCCAACAGAAAATTTGATTGTTCAGGTGAGACAGAAGTTATACTGGTGTCTACCTACATTCTTTATTTTCTCTAGTCAGTCTCTATTCAGTAGGCCATTGTGGATGGCAGCCCCCAGAACAGGAGTTGGGAACGGCAGAGATAAAAGGAGATGCCTGAGTATCCAATTATTCTGGAAGTCAGTAGTGATTTAAATAAGTCATTGCCCCAGTGTTCATTCAGTATCCCTGAAGATAGAAGGCTTAGTGTGTAGATACTAAGCTAAGGGTCTCCATGATTCCTGGGTGCCTCCTACAGTCCACCCTAAAACTAAGGTAGACCTTGGTCTTCCTGATGCTTGAAGTCCCTGGATCTGAATGTCAAATTCTTACTGCCTTCTTCAATAGACTTGCTTTTCTCTGACTTATTTTTGCCTTATGTTTGACCAGAAACACAGAGATAGGCACTTGTGGATCATCTACATATTGCACAGTTGCTCACATCTTGCCTTTTGATCTGGGTCAGCCATGGTTTGAAGCAACTAGCACCAACTGCTGCCTTTGTAAGAGGCTTGGACCCATATAGGGGTGACATAAGAGACCCCAGAGTGCACAGGGATGATCTAAGCTCTTTGAATCCAAAAACGTCTACATTTTATGGTTTTAAATCATCCCATTTTCACTGCCCTGAGAGTGAATAACTAAAACAAGAAGAAATAAATGCAAACAATATGCTAAGTAGTTACTCAGCCAAGGGTTATGCAAAAGATGGATTTGATGTCCATATCTGGCAATGATCAGAAAGTATATTTTGTTAGGTAGAGGAATGTGTCAGCCTGAGAACAGGATGTCATTGAAGCCTCAGTTGGACACTAGCATTCTAGGTTATAACTGTTATTAATAGTGGCTATTGTTCCTAGGCATAGGTCAAAACCTCATTGTACTGAGTGATGTTAAACGTGATGGACTGTTCTTGGTCAAAGTGGTTGTTCTGGCCTGGACACATCCTACCCAACAGGTGATACTTACGGAGAAAAGGAAAGTTAAGGGCTCCACTCACTGCTGTAAGTTGTACTTCCAGGAGGGGCATGGATGTTATCTCCTCCTGCATTTAATGTGTTTCTGCTGCTTAGTCCAGAATTTCAGGAGTATTTAATAACTGAACAAATTATGAAGAACTATATGGAACAATTAACATCAGACAAATATTAGACAGGACCCATCTATTGGGTCAATTCCATCTGACCCTTTTGAAAATTGTGTGTTAATTCCTTAAAGTATGTTTTCCATTTATTTGTTTAGTTTCCATCTCAAGAGCTGAAGATTTGAGGATTTCCCTTGATGGATCATTCCATGATTCAATAATCTTACTGCTAGGTAATACATCCTGATATTCAGTGGAACCTGGCAAAAATGACAGGATTTGGCTCCATTGTATATCAGAAATGGACAAAGTGAAAGTAGAAGGCAGGGTAGATTTGCACCTTATAGACTAACTCAGTGATTTTCAACCATGGCATCTTGAGATCCTTTCTGGGGTGCTGCAGAGTGCAAAAAATGTTAGAACTGTTAGGTGTGCAAATAAGATTCACCAGATGAAACCAGAGATTTCAAATAGAAATCCATAGTTTTAAAAACATTCTGACCTGTTGTGGTCTTTCTGAGTTTTTTTGCCAGAGATAAGTTATTCTATTATTTTTCTAGAGACAAAAATGAGTGAAAACTGAGAGCTGGTATTTTCAAAGGGATGTCTTGAGTCTAAGGAGGCTTGCTTTGAGTCTGAGGAAGTATGGGAAGTATGTCTCAAGTCTAAAAAGACTGAGACTAACTGAACTAATTATATATATATATATATATTATATAAATAATGTGTGCGCATAATTTAGTTAATATAGCATAAACTTTCATGAGCTGGAATTCACTTCATCAGATGTGATGGTAGAGCAACCATCATTACTTCCTCATTTTTCCCTCCCTTGACAATGATTCAATGATGAAGTTTTGTCTGGTTAATCAGATCTGATGGAGCTCCAGCTCATAAAAGCTAATGCTATATATAGACTAAATTTGATAGGTGTTGCGTGTGTCTACACATTCATTAATGCACCATAATTACAGCACATTAAGTTTAGCACCTGTAATAATAGGTGCTAACTTAATGCGCCATAATCAGTGCTAGTATGCATTACCACAGATGAACACATTTTAAGTGATATTAATGTGCATTAGACTAGACACATTAGCACGGTTTTTCCCACTACCCTAATGCGCAGGAGAATTACTCTCCTGCACATTAAGCGTCTTGTGTAGATGCACCCATAAGATACAAATCTATCCTGCCTTCTGCTTGACTTCTGACTAAAACAGCTACCTACATCTCTTTGCTCCTGAAGTGAAAGTGACAGGATCGTTATCCTATATTTACCTGCAAGGGTCAGTTGCGCTACTATCACTTTCACCATGGTCCATCTCCCTTTCTCTTTGTTCTGTCATCAGATAGTTATGGGAAAATGGAGATTTAAAATAGACGATGTTCAGGTTATTCAAGATTTGCACTCGAGTAAAGTAAAAGCACTTTTTTCCATTCTATAATATCTTAGATGACAGCCCACTTCATACCACCCTCACAGTTCAGAGTTGGCATTTCTGGCCAAAACTGGGGAAAATCAATAATGACACCTATAAAGGAATATCTGAAAACATTTAATTCCTCTTCACCATCTGAGTTCCAGAGCTGTTGCTTATCAAAATTTTCTTATCCCTTGCCTTTGCCCAAATCTTGTCTCAGAATCACTGTCAAATGAGGAGAAAAAGATGGAGTAATAATGTCTGCTGTAGCACTAAGACCACACAGACCAATACCAACAATGACCTTTCTCTGTGTACACCAAGGGAGCAAGAGTCTCTCCAAACATCTTAGTTCTTATTACCTGGCAAGAAAATACAAAATAAAGCGCTTGATTCCTAGGTATGTGCGGATGCATGTGTGCCATTCCTGAATCATGAGAGCTGCACGCCCAGTACTGCCTGATGCTGCTGTGATCTTCTGAAAAAGTTAAGAAATAATAATGCATAGGGTATGGCTAGTAGTCACAGAAAAATTCTAATTTGAAAAAGTGTGGTTTTCCAGGAAATCTGACTGACTGAGCTGGAGAGCTGGAAGAGAATGGGACAGACATTTGGCTGAGATGGTTTATTCAGGGTGTAACAGGGACTTGCCCTGCCCTGTTACTAGGGGTGTAAGGGAGTCTGAATAGCCCCACACCCCAAAATCATCTCCACATGCCCACCCCAGACCTGGGAGGGCTCAATGAAGGCTGGGGAACCAGGTCCTGGTATGTGGTGAGTCTCCCAGCAAGGGAGCTGACACATGTGTGGCGAGTGAGAGTTAGCCACGTGGGCCCGCAGGGGGAAAGATAAAAGACACTGAAAGCAGCCTCAAGGGGCTGCACCTGGCTGCAGCAGGCTACCTGTAGCCTGGGATTACCAGGGATTAAGCAGCCACCGGGTGGGCTGAGAGTAGGGTTCTCTTCAGTTTATTCATTTGTTTGCTTGCTTGGTCCTTTGCTTTGGTTGCACAAGCCTGCAGGCCCTGCAAAGCCTCTGAAAGATAAGAGGCAATCAGAAGGTGAAGCCTGGGAGAACTGGAAGACTGCTCATTTTGCATTGCTGACAAGTCTGGGGTGGCCTCCAGGTGTTATCTATTACCCCGGCTGCAGCAGAGGCAAGGGCCCTGAACAGTGGGTCCTTGGCCAAAGCCAACAGCAAAAGTAAAAGTAAAAGCCAGCAGCTAAAGTAAAATTTGTCATCTCTACTAGCTTGACCAAACATACCCTGCTCTGATCTGCCCAGAATCTGCTCCTAGCAGCTTACACAGGGACAAAGCTACCTTGAGCAGTGGCCTGGACTAGATGACCTTGTGAGGTCCCTTCCAGCCCTATTTTCCTATGATTATATTAAATCATATTTTCTATAATGAATTTAATAACAACACTATCATATCCCTGACTTTAAAAAGTAGTAACTTAAATAAGAACATCGCTAATGATAAATATGACTGGTTTAAACTGAGACATTTTAAGTGCAGAGCATTAGGCCTGTGCAAAGCGGCTAGTATTTGCTTTGGATTCGGCTGATTCGGGGGACAATGATTCGATTTGGTGATTCAAATCACTGTCCCAAATCAATTCAGCCAAATCTGATTTGGAGATACAGTCACTGCTGAATCGGCTGAATCTCTGAATCGGCCCCATCCCTCGCCCGCACTCCCAGCCCCGTCAATGGCTGCCCTGTCCAACTCCAGCTCCTGGCTCTTTGGGAAAAAAAAGCCCGGCACTCACCTGCTGCTGCCCCCCCCCACTGTCCCACGCTGCATGGGGGGTTCTGCCACAAGCCCCCAGAAGCCCTGAGGTCGCTACAGGAGCCAGTGAATCAGGCTTTTTTTTTTTTTTTTAAGAGCCATCCGGGTTCAGCTGCCTGTGGCAGTGAGCGGGGACTGCCCGAATCACCAAAGCTCTCCAAATCTTTTCCAAATGATTCGGAGAGCTTTGAATTGATTTGGACCTTTTAACTGGTCTCCTGATTCAATTTGGATTTGGAGATTTGGCTGCTGAATCTGGTCGAATCTCCTCCAAATCGAATCACTACCCGAAGCTTTGTGCAGCCCTACTGAGCATCTTTCTCCTTTAAGTTAGAAAGACTTAAAAGAGCCAGGAAGCCAAACACATTTTGTACCTCTCTTTCATAGTCTCCTGCAATCAATATTAAAACTCTGTTGTGACTTAGTATAGTATTTTTCATATCAAACGTGTCCCTCCCAATTTTCCTCTAGTCTAACTAAAAGCTTTTGCTCTCTGCAACATCTATGCCAAAATTTTGTATTCCCATGTAACTCCTAATGCTTCTTGGTTGCCTTTTTGAGAAGTGATCCATATTTAGTTCTGTCAATCCATTCTTTTTGCCTATATCTTTTGTTATCTTTCTCCTTCTCTGGATCCACTCCAAGAACCTTGTCATTGATGCACTGAAAGATCCCAAATTGCGTATTACAATCTATCTGTGCCTCCCCAGCACTGTGTAAACAGGGACCATATTGCTACCTTTTTCCTTAGCTCTTGATGCAGCAACTCTCTCAGTATAATGGCCAGCCATGTCCTGTCCTTAATCACTGCCACATACTACAGCCTATTCTGTTTTTTATTCATCACTACACCCTGGCTTTCCATCGTTACTGCTCTCTAATCTCCTCCCTCCTGCTTTGAGGCTGTTTTTGCCCAAACGTATCAGCCTGCATTTATGAAAACTCACATTATTGATTTCTGCCTATTGCATCAATCTTTCCTGAAGTTCTTGCATTTGCAGCATCTTTCAGTTTGGTGTAACTTGCAAAATGTAATTTAATGCACCCTTTATTTCTTCCATCAAATCAAATAAACACAACAGGATCCAAGCTAATACAATCTAATTTCACTAATAAGATCTACACTGGCACTTTATGAAAGCTGTTTTAATAAAGGGGCCAGCTTATAGTGTAGAATCCCCGCTGGCTTCCATTCTGTTTCTAAAGTCAGTGCACCACATCCTTGGACCCACTCTGAAATGTCCATATGTTGTTATATTGCATGAAGCCACTTCATTCACCTTACTAGAGATGTGATGTTCTAGCTCAGCAAAAAAGCAATGTCTAGGCTCAAGAAAGAGTTTATAGTTGTACAATTTGGCACTTCTGATCTTCAGCCCCCCATACATAAGTATGTGCAACTTGTTTTAAATCTGAATAATTCAAACCAGCTGCCATCCCGTTAAAAACTGGAGAAGGAAAAAGAAAAGTTGTATGTGGAGAGAGAGAGACCGAGTTCACAGTTATGTAAATGGTTGCATTTCTATTAACTTAAAATGTTATGCACATTTTACAATATTTGAAAACACCCCAAATCCTTATTTATTAAAACTCATTGTTTACTTAAATGATTGAAAAAATAATAAATTCCTGCACTGACAGAAATCAAATTCTGACTTAGAACAGGTGCATATTTTCTGGTCAACAACTCAGTTAAAGAGTAATTTAATCCATCTAATTTATTAGACCAAGAGAGTGCGGGATGGCAATTTTAAACTGTAAAAACCTGGAGTAATTTAGAAACAAAACAAAGCAACAAAGAAAAAGTACATTTCAAGCAAAAAGTTCAACATTCCAGATATTCTGTGGCCAGAAAAGACTACATTTACACAAATGTTTGTCAATGGCAATTATTTGCCCAACGAAGATACTTTGTAACACACACATTCTTAGCTGTCATTGTTCAATTTAATACTGACCCTTTAAATAAGTCACTGATTCCAAACTGAATGCTATCCACTATATATATATTGCTATATTGAACAAGCAAGAACAATCTGTAGCAGTTTTTTCAAAGCCCTGTATAATGACTCATTGGAAGCAGTTGTGAAGGGAATTAGTGGAAGGGGAACCAATGTGGTGTCTTCCACAGCTATATGATAGATTGCGTTTATCACAGTGTTTCATGTTTGGTCACATGAATATTAGGGCTGTGCGAAGCTTTGGTTGCTGATTCGATTCAGTGGAGATTTGGCCCAATTTGGTGCCTGAATCTCCAAATCTGAATTGAATTAGGAGACTTTAATCTCTTTGAATCAAATTAGAACCCCTGGAATTAATTTGGAGAGAATCGGAAAGATTCGATGATTCGGAACCCCTGGAATTGATTTGGAGAGAATCGAAAAGATTCGATGATTTGGACATAGACACAGATTTGTTTTTTCCACATACCTCAAGGTACCAGGTGGCTCCTGAGTGCTGAGATGCTGGGGGCATGGAGTGTCCCACAGAAGCGTGGAGGCTTCCCAGTGTACCTGGCAGGGGACCCTGAAGTGGACCAGAAGCACTTACAGTCCATTTCTGGGTCTACCCGGGAGTGTGCGCGCCTCCCTCCCTGCCCCCTGGCTCAGCAACTGGTGCCTCCTGGGTCTGGAGGGGCACCCAGGGTACCCCCATGGCCATTTGTCCAAGTCAGGGGGGCCCAGGGTGGGGGTCCCCTGCCTTCCCAGTGTACTTGGCAGGGGACCCTGAAGTGGACCAGAAGCACTTACAGTCCATTTCTGGGTCTACCCGGGAGTGTGCGCGCCTCCCTCCCTGCCCCCTGGCTCAGCAACTGGTGCCTCCTGGGTCTGGAGGGGCACCCAGGGTACCCCCATGGCCATTTGTCCAAGTCAGGGGGGCCCAGGGTGGGGGTCCCCTGCGTGCTCAGCAGTGGACCCAGAAGTACTTCTGGCCCACTTCCAGGTTTGCCACTGAGCATGCGGGGACTCTCCTCCCGTGCTCCTGTAGGACACTCCATCCGCCCCACCATCTCAGTGTTCATAAGCCACACCTGGTACCTCAAGGCATATAGAAAAAACATATAAAGCTGTGCCTATGGCCAAATCACTGATTCTCTGAATCAGCATCGAATCTTCAGATTCAGATTTGGCTGAATCGAATCGGGACGCTGATCTGAATCAGCGAATCGAATCACTGTCCCCAATTCAGGATGAATCTGAATCTGAATCAAACATGGCACGTTTTGCACACCCCTAATGAATACCACCTTCACTAGGGTTCTGGTCTGTGACCAAGTCTCTTGTGTGCTACAGAATCATTATTCCATAAGCATGTGAGTTTGCGTATAGACATTTAAAAGGTCAATACCAATAAGAATGCATAAAAAAAGCCAAGATTAATTTAAATGCACATGTATGTCCTTGCATATAACCTGCACCTTTCCCCCCAAAACTGGCTGGTAGAAATTGGGATGTGCATTAAATGTGAGAAATATGGATCCTCATAGGTCTGGAAATCTGTTGGCAGGGGAGCAGAAGCAGTGTTAATTGCTGTGGCTCTGAGAGCTACAGCAATTAATGATGACACTGCTCACCTGCTACCAAATATTTGGACCTATAGGGAAGACTCGCCACTTGGATAACATGGCCCTGTGCACTGAATCGGGCCAGCAGATGGAGTTGGTTTATTGCTAGACCAGGTGTACAGTGTTGGATTCAGCACACCGCTCCAGACCCAACACACCAGGTTGGTCCATGAGCCCCATCCAGCTCATAGGGCAGGAAGCAGGCCCAGAGCAGGTTTGTTTCCTAGTGGTTGCTACTCAGTTTCTACAAGGAAGACTTATGGTCTTCCAGCTGCCTTCCTAGGGGGGCATTCAGTATGCAAGAAAACATGGTATTTTCATGATAATTTGTATACTTGGATATTAAATTAATCTTTACTTCTTTTGTCTGGGATGAAGACCTGATCATCCAAGAATTTTCCCAGGTGCAGGCATCAATGAATTTTTGGACTTGGAATTGCTCTTGTCATGTAACGTAAGACTGACACGTGCATACACGGACTCTTTTGTTGATGCTGGCCTTAATTTAAAAAAATCAAGTAATTTTAGGCAAAATATGTGGTTGCTGTTTACTGTATGAAAACATGACAGTGTTGACAATATCTTGATACTTCCTGCCAGATAAAAGCCAAAATGCCTTTTATTATCTGTAGAGCCCACCTCCACACATCATATCATTTCGCAGATGTATTTTGAGCAAATGAACCAGGTGTCTGAAGCCCTTTCTTCTCTGAACCATAGAAAACATCAATAACATTCAATTCAGTACACACTTTACTGTATGTAACCCACAAGATGTGCTTACATCTTGGATGTGAAATGTCTAAGACTAGCCTGGGTTTTTAATAAATCAGTATTTCCAATCCTGGGGCCCTTACTGCTATCAGCCAGTCTTAGTGCCCAATTTCTACAGCCCTTAGCAGCAGGGCTCCTAAGTAGGTGGGGACAGGCTATGTTTTCGTGCAGTTGCCACAAGCACACCTAGCATTATCTACCTAGCAATTCAACAGGAATGAATGACTTTCTGATTATGGGTTCAGCCATTCTTGTCTGGTGCAAGGACAGAAGTCATAGGGCCTAATTCTGCTTTCTGAGATGCTCGAGTAAAACTAGAAGAACTCTCCTGACATTAATGGTGTCACCCCAATTGCATGTATGACCATGTAAGAGCAGAGGCCAGTTTCATGCGGTGTTTGAAAAGATTTCTAGCACTGTTATAGAAATTATTTTAAACACTGATGTATTAGGAGAGGAAGAAAAGGAAAACACCTAGAAATGCATGTAGACAGATAGGCAGGCAGACTTTTGACTTTTATGAATATTTATTAAGGAAAAAAGGAGCAACAGTACAACAAAGGATGGCCCATACAGGGGCCCAGACACAACAGACAGAGCTGGGGCTATGACCTGCAAGGCCTACCTTCACCATCTAAACACAAAAATATTCTGGTACAACACCAACCTGCTAAGACCCCTACCAGTATCCCAGGAAGGGGCAAGCAGTATCACAGTGTGAGGACCAAGCAGCTGCCCTCGATGCTGCAAAGCAACCCCTGAATGGCCCAGTGCACCTGAAAGGTGGGTACTGTCTGCTGGAGGACCACATGCTCGAATTCCAGCAACAGGCATGCCCGGACCAAGAACTGAAAGAGCCACAGGGGGTCACCAGAGCCAGCCCCAGCGAGCTGATAGAAGATGATGGTGTGATGTCGGATTTCAACAGGATCCACGAGTATCGGTCATCTGGAGCCTTGAGGTGGTCAATGACTTTCCCTGTGGTCTGCTGCCTTTCCAAGTTGAAAAAGAAATGAGTCAGGGCATTAGCCTCTGCCAGCTCTTGGCAGTGGGCATGAACCTTGTGCCCTCCACTAGCTCCTGCAGGTGCTTCTTCTACAGTTTAAGGATCTCAAATAGTCCCATGGCACCACCAGCATCATGCAGGGCCACCTCAAGTGCTGCCACATCCTCCTCCAACCCCCAGACACAGCGGCAGAGCTCACTTGTTGTCAGCTGCATGTTTTGCTGGCAGAAGGCTCTGATCTGCACCTTTCCCACATCCCACCATTGCTTCCAGGAGAAAAAGGTGGTTCTCATAGTCTCCCATGCCTGCCAGAAATAGGCAAAGCAGTCACAGAAGTACACATCCTGCAGCAAGTTGGTGTTAAAGTACCAATAGGGCACCAGGGACATGTTCTGCTAGGGAAACTGAGCTCACAAGAAATAAGATAGTGATCTGAAAGCCTAACTGCTGCTATGCAAGAGTGGAATTCAATGCTTGGCGATGTACATGCGATCAAGGATTACCATGACAAGCCCACTGGTAGTCACCTTCAGCCATGTGTACTGCCTCATGCCGGCGTGAAGATGGCACCAGACATCAACAAGATCCACTGCCTCCAAAGCAGTCCGCAGCTGCTGGGCCAAAGACAGATGGGGGTCTGGCCCATTCCAGTCAAGACCCTCATTAACCATGCAATTAAAGTCCCCACCCAGGAGGAGAAGGTCATCACCATCAGCTGCATCCCGCAAAAGGTCAGCCAGGGTCTCAAAAAAGGCGACCCATTCCCATCTGGCAGTTAGCACATAGACATTAATTAAGATAATGTTTTGTCAGAGAGGCAAATGGTTAGCAGGCACCCAGGGATGACCTCTTGGGCTACCACCGAATCAAGTGTCAGCTGCAGTGGCAAGAGGATCCCTGCACTGAGGTAGGTGCCAGAGTGGAGTGCAGCACCACTGCGGCCTTGGCAGAAAGCACAAACTTCTCAGGAATAAAGGACTTTTTTGTAGCCTACTAGTGCACCCACAGCAGCAGCACACTCCTCCACTCCAATGGCAGAAGGGGCATGAAGCTGGAGATCAAAACGCCAGTCCAAAGGGTTAACTCTGCAAGGAACCAGAGGGATGAGGGATGGGCAGCCCCCTGGCCGGCAGGTAACAAAGAAGCTGGAAAACAAGCAAACACCAAAGGAGAGGAGAAAGGTAAGAGATACCAGTAAAGAGAATGGAAAGAAGCAGCAACAGAGCAATGTTTCCTCTAAGGTTTAGTGGTCCATGAGCAATCCTGGCTGGGAGTGCACAGGTATCTCAGTGTGCCCACCCCTCCCCACTCCTGCAGCAGCCTGTGGCCGGGTTGGGGCAGGTGGTGAGTGGCCAGACACGAAGCTGGAGGCGGTGGTGAGAGGAGCGGCGGTGCCTCCTTGCTATGGCACTGGGCATCCCCCCAGGCCGGAGCCTAGGGGCCATGGCCCCCTAACACCCCCCTTGTCAGTACACCACTGTGTGTGTGGCATTAAAAAGTTATTGCACGGCATGTTTTTTATTGTGTATGGCCACAGTTGTGCGCAGCTTAGAGGGAACGCTGCAACAGAGCAGCCACAGTGAGATGGGGGAAAACAAAAGAACCCAGAGAGAGAAAGAAGGGAGAGGGGAGGAGGGGGAGCGGTTTATTGCAGGAAAAAGGGCTTTATAGAGTTGAAAAAAGGCAGGAAAAAGTAATGAAAAGTGGGGGGCTATGGTGGGAAAGGCATCAGACTATGTGGGGAAGGAAAAACAAAGCAAGAGAAGAAGAAAGGCTCACAAAACAGACACAGACTTCCTGAGCTCAGTGGGAACGCACAGGAAGGAAGAATGGATGGATGGATGGATCTGGCTTCAGTCTTGCAATATGATTATCATTTACACTCATGTGGGGCCTTTTAGCCAAATAACTCAGACTATTTCCAAAAGGTGCGTGAGCATTTTCATTTTCTAGGTGAGTAAACTGAGACACAGAGGTTAAAATTGACTGGCACAGAAAGCCAGGTCCACAAGCTACGTTTCCTGCCTTTCTTATGGCTAGACCAGCATGCTGCCTTTCCATCTATTCTCAGTCATGTGGGTGGATGTAGCACTGCCTTTTTCATGGAGGTTAAAAAGAGAAAAGCATCTTATATAGGCAGTTAAATTGAGGTGCCCCTGAGCAACTCCAGTACTAGTTGCCAGCAGTTAGCCATGCAGCTGCAAACTGATCTGATTGGTGGAGTATGGATGTAAGGATCCTCTATCCCCCACCAAAACCATAGATAATACACGCAGACTTTCTCAGCTCCAAGTCCGCTGAGTCTGTCAATTCCCTTTCTTTTCAGGTGAATTTCAACACTTTCCATTTAAAAAAAAATTCAAACTGCCTAATAAGCTACAGAAATACATTTACAGATGCTATGCTTTAACTAAAAACTTGAAGAGCTTTGTATTCTGTGATCAAATACAATGCTGATCTCACTCTCCAGAGCTTATTAATAAAAATCAAAATGTTTTCTTCAATTTTCTGTGCAGAATGCAGCGTTCTGCTGGAGGTTCTGTGTATGAAGTGAGCTTAAACTCAATCAGAGCATTGAGAATAGTCTGAACATTTAATTCGGTATATTGACACTTTGGACTTTTTTTTACTGTTGATCACACTTGTGAAATTGCTTTTGAATGTTAAGCATTTTTTCTGTTAGCATTCTGTCTGCCAAAGGGTTGGTTAGAAAGGGGCAATGCTTCATACTGCTATGCAGATTAAATAAACATTCATGGCATTATAGCAATGCATTGTTCATATTTTCAACCTGTAGGGTCTGGATCTATAAACTACATAGGTCAAGAAGGAGCTCCTTTTGAAAGGCCAGTTTGGGAACTGGGCTTGGGCTAAGGCTTACATGAAAAAAAAAAATTCTGTGCTAAAATTTCACAAGCTATTCTCAAGACTGTTTGGTCCCAAGTAGGAGGAAGCAGAAGAGAGGCTTTGCACCTGAATTTCCCCTCATGGATAAAGAAAATGTCACAAAGCAAAGCTAGGGTGATCATATGTCCCATTTTAGCTGGGACAGTCCTGGATTTCAGGGGCTGGTCCCGGCTGGCTGCTGGGAATTACAGTGGGTGCCCTGGAAATGCAGACGCTGTAACAACCCTCCTAGGTTAATTGAGTCATTTTGCATCCTTGGTGATTCTTTGGGCAGAGTGACCTAGCATTGCCCATCTCTTCTCCAGGTACAGATGGCTGTCAGCTCACAGGATCTCATCCGCCCTTTGACAGGTCTTTTTTTTTTCAGTCCTGCTGGGTGTCCACACACCCTCCTTACCCAGGCTCGTCCAGGTGGGGGTGCCAGTCTAGTCGCTGACAACCCAACCATGGAACAGGTTGTCCTGGTCTACATGATACCAGATAGCAGACCGAGAGAGACGTGGCCTGACACTGCAGTACCACAAGACTCACAAGAAAATGAATGAGATCCTGTAGCAGGCAGCTCTTGGACAGCCTGTTTCCAGGAGAAGTCTTTCCCTAACTACTAAAAATTAGAGCTCAAAGCAAAAAATGGAGTTGGAAGGGAAAAGAGATGATACAATAAGGCATGGTCCAGTATACCTAGACCATTTCTAACAGATGTCTGTCTAACCCAGGGTGGCCCAAGTTCAGTGTCACTGAAGACTGGTCATGGCAGTGAAGTGCAGCCCTTAAACTGCACACTGCATGGGGTATATGCTGCAGGGATGACCCCTTCCCACTCCTGTGCAGGCTGCGTCAGTAGTGCATGGCACCCTCAGGCCCTCTCCCTCTACTGGGCAGTGAAAGAGGTAGCTGTAGAGGCCTGCAGACCACCAGTTGGACAGCCTTTCTCTAAGCCACTCTTCAGTGGAAGTGTTTAAGAAGCATCCCTAAGTAAGCTGTTACATCTTTTCACCACTTCAACAGTTGGAAAGGTTTTGTTGTTGTTGTTGTTTTCCCTCTAATATCCAACTGAAGTCTTATTTGCTGCAAATTAAACTGACTTACTGTCCTCTCCCATTGGTCATAGAGAACCTGCCTCTTTGGAACAATATTTTGTACATGGGAAACGATACGTCTCTACTCAGTCTCTTCTTTTTTTCAGACTAAAATACAATTCCTTCAGCCTCTCCTTATTGGTCATGTTTTATAAAGCTCCGATTCTTTTCAATACGTGCAGCAAGAGACTCTCATGTAAGTCCTGTACAACCTCCAGCTCCTTTTCTGTAGTGGTGTTGTCTAGCTAGTCATTCCCTGTTTTTTATTTGTTCATTTGATTTCTCCTTCCAAAGTGTAGCAGCTTACATTTGTTTTTCATTAACTTTGTCTCGTTGTTTCAAGATCAATTTCAATTCTGATTCTGGCCTCAGACTGCTTTCGGCTTCTTCCAGCTTGGTGCCAATCTGCAAATGTTGTAACTATATGATCTCTTCCACCATCCTGCTCTTTAATGGAGGTATTCATGCACGGACCGAGGAGAAGAGTGAGCGGGGTGTAGCTGCACCTCCTTTGATTGTGTGTCATAAGCCATGAGCTCTCTGAGCATACCAGCTGGTTGGCATGGGCTGTTCGTGGAGCCATTGTGTTCACACAGCTTCGGAGCCTGGAGGGGGGATGCTACCACTGTTTGCCTCCCGCTTCTTCCCTGGACTAAATTTGGGGGCAGGAAAAAAGAGGGGGTGAACAGCACTGGTGCTCACCCTCTGAGCTCAGGAGCCCATGCTGACCAGCATATGAACTCGGAGATCTCACTGTATATGCAGCACGCAGCTGAAGTGTGCTGCAACTGCACCACCACACACTCCACAACCAGCCGTTACAGGACTCCACTTGAGAGATCCTTTCAGTTTGATAGCAAGCCACCAAAACCTACACTCTGGGCACATCTACGTGTGTCATTATGGTACAGCAATAAACTCCGGTTCTTATCGTGCCAGAGTTTATTGCTCCTGGGCATGCTGTTTGAACATGTGCCTGGGACCGCAGCACATTGAGCTGGTCAGCCCAGAGGTGCTCTATCCCAGCTCAATATGCTGCAGAGGGGCTGGCTGGGGCATGAGTGTGCTACAGTGTGGGGCTAGCCAGCAGGCAGCCTGGATGGCAGCTACAGCACAGCCCTTGGATGGCCTGGCTCTACTTTTCAGCAGTACATGCTACCCACGTGTGCGCTGCTCTGTGTTTTTTTTTTTTTCTGCAGTTTTTTTTTACCTCTGGATATCCAGGAATCAAAAAAACCTGTGGGGGGAAAACACCAAACAGAGCAGTGCAGACTCTGGCACCATGCCCTTGCAGCATGGAGAACACTGGGCTGTGTGGCACGTGTTTGCAGAGCCACATAACGCAGGGCCATGCTCCTCTGGAGGCATCCTAAGAGTTTATAAATTACTTGGATTTGTTCTGTGAGGTCTCTAGGATGAAGTCCATCAGTCCCTGACAGTTTGAACTTTTCTATCTTATCTAAATAGTCTTTGACTTGTTCTCTCTGTATTCTGACCTGCATTCCTATCTCCTTGTTAAATTGGGACCCAATTGTTAAATTATTTTCACCTTTCATGTGAAGATTTAAGCTAAGATGACACTGAGTCCTTCATTTTCCTGTGTCATCTTGTTTGCTCTCCTCTCCTGTTAAGTGATAGATCAATACGTTCCTTTGCTTTGCTTTTACTTCTTTCGTATTTTAGAGAAACTTTTCTGGTCGCCTGTTACAGTCCCAGGATTTAACAAAACTCATGTTGTGCCTTAGTCTTTCTGAGTTTTTCCTACCTGCTTCTGCTATTCCTTTAGACTCATCTTTAGTGATGCGGCCCATGTTTCTTTTGTTTAAAAAAATGATTCCTTTAATTTCCTTCCTCTTCCCCCAATCACTGAAATAATCCCAGTGTAGCCATGGGGGTCTCATTTTACTACTACTTTTCTTTTACTTCTATTTTCCTTTTTGTCTAACTCCTTAGCCTATAAGTATCACCCTGCCTTCTGCCTAAATTCATACTAACATAGCTAACTAATTTTCTCTACACCCTTTTGTTTGCATCAAAATATTTTTCTATTGTGTCTTAATATCAGGTTTTTTGGTAGCTGCCAACACTCCTTTGCCTCTTCAGTTATCTTGCCAAAGGACCCTACTCACCATTGTCCTTTTTTATGCATCTTGTTTTGAAGTCTGCTTTGTCTGAAGTCATTCTCCTTTAGGATTCCTTCCTTAGAACAGGGATACAGGTTGTAGCCGTATTGGTCTACAGGCAAAAGGAATCAGAACTCGTGGCAGAGGTGATATCTTTTATTAGACCAACTAGATATTTGCAAAAAAAGTCTTTATTTGCAAGCTTTTGGGCACACACCCTTCTTCAGGCATAGGAGAATGCAAAGATTGTAAAATTCCTCCTAGGTGGGAATGAAAATTCATATTTCCTATGGAATATGAGTTTTCATTTCCATGTAGGAGAAATTTTACAATCTTTGCATTCTCCTATGCCTGAAGAAGTGTGTGTGTGCCCAAAAGGTTGCAAAGAAAGACTTTTTTTATTAGGCCAACTAGATAGTTGGGCTAATAAAAGATATCACCTCTGCCACAAGTTCTGATTCCCTTGAACAGTGGATTTTCATGTCATGATCACTTTTATCCAGATTCTCAAGAACTTCTTCCATATTAATCAGAGCCAAATTTAAAAAAACCCAGCCATCACATACCACATTCCCTAGCGGCTTCTTGTATCTTCTGAAGCAAAAAGTTATCCTCAGCACTTTCTGAGAATTTGATGGACTGTGTAGGCAGCCATGTATCTTTTGACAAAAGTAATCTGAGTAATCAATCTGTCATTACCACTGGGCTCTATCCTGTGGGTATTTCCTGCTTTTACATGCAAGACATTTTTTCACTTTATTGATATGGCTCACATTAAATTCAATTTATTCAAGCCTTTAGCTGTTTGATAGGATGCTGAAGTAGAAGCATGGTTGTGTGTGAGTGGATATGTGTTGGCTAGGATAGATAGCTGGAGAAGGAAACAATCCTTTATTTTCCTATATTTTATCTGTGTTGTTGCCATTCTCTCAGGCTTCTGTATTTGGAGCAGATGCCACACATTCATTTGGGATGAAATCAATTCCCTTAATTTCAGACCTAACATCTGCTCTTCCTTGACTGAAGACCTGCTTAGTGACTTGATGTCAGTTTGCTTGCTGTGTGTGACAGGGGACAAGACAAGGCTGTCATTTACTTAGGCCACAGGGAGGCTTTGTCTGTTTTCCCCTGCAACTATGATGTATACCGAAAAACTAGAGCTATAGCAATGAACCCAAACCTGTGTGCCTCTATTCCCTAAGATTATGGCTAACATCCATTCTCCTGGTTGAGAGCGATAATTTATGTGCTTATATACGGCTTACCCCAGAAATTCCAAAGAGAGGAGTATGCTGTTTTGGAGATCTCATTAGAAAAAAAATCCCAGCATGAAACTTAATTTAATGGCACCCCTTGAGATCTGAATTTTTGTTCCTAAAGACTGCAAGTAGATCAGGACCCATATAATCAAGGTTAGAGATCCATTTTGTGAGTTAGTAAGTAAAGGGACAACAGAGTTTAAAAGAACAAGGGTAATGCACCACAAAATGAGTTTCATAACAAAACACAGCTATTTATACTTCATACAATATTAGTATATCTTGTATAGGGTTTGTACAATTTTGGGAATTCAAGATAGTACAACAGTACTTTTTCCAAGAAAGTCTTTCAAGAGAAGGGAAGGGACTACAGGTTTGTTTGGGGAAATTACAGCATGTGTGAATTAGCCAACTTCTATGTAATGCTGAGAATGCTAAACCGTTCTTCCTAGCAGTACTTCATACTTTTCAAGGTCAGGGGGGACCTGGTACACAATAATAGACAAACTTCACAGCTGCCAATTTGTACAAGACTATTAAACAGTTTTTCCTGTCTTCGCTCACCCATGCTTTCCCCCCTTTAAAATAAGCTCATGCAATTGAAGCTATATTAATAAATTCTTAGCCTCAGAACTCATGTCTCATAGAAAATAAATGGCAGAGACCTAAGAGAGCACTTGCTGGAGAGAGCAATGCAGCTGATTACAATATACACCCCAAAAGGAGAGACTACAGCATGGCACTGTGCAATTGGGACTGTGAAATCAGTTGTGCTGCACGATAACGGAAAGAGAGCGAACAGCAAAACTCTTTGCCTTGTAGACCCCAATTGACCATAACAGCCATTGGAGTGTCAAGTAAAATGGAAGAGATGAAGAGCTGTGCCTGGTGTGCTGGATCAAGGTCTTTGAGCAAGTGGGACTAATTAGATGGAGGCAGCTTTGACATTTTAAATTGCTTGACCAAGTCACAGCAAGTAACAGTATCACTGCTACCTTTTAAATCTCAGTTTTGGTTCAAATGGGGCAAGTCAAAGTGGGGCAGAGGAGGCAAGCTAAGATTCAGGCAGGAGCAAAGCAAAGGATTCAGGCTGGGCAAAGGCTGAGAGACAGGAATCAGACAGAGAAGACAGGAAGCCAAGGTTTATAGAAACAAAAGGAAACCTATTTTATCGCGCATCCACACAGCTCTGAAAGGGCTGCCGCTTCTTTGCAGCAGTCTCACCCAAGTACTTTAACAGGGGTCAGCTGTAGACACTCAAGCAGCCAGTCCCATCCAGGCTATGAGAGCCAGCTGGGGCTTCTGTGGGCGGAGAAGCTCCTGATAGTACATTTTGGGGTGGAAACAGGCTCTGCCTGATGCTTCATTGGTGCAGCCATACAAATGGTGAGCAAACAGATGTCCCTAACATTTGTCATGCCACATCCGAGGAAAATCAAGGTTGTGACAAAAGTTTTACTGTGGCAGATGTCTAGTAGTTCTGTGGTGGGAGAGTACAGGCTCTCTGAGCTGCTCACACTCTCCAGTCTCCCCGAACAGGTGCCCTGCAAGCCCCTGAAGCACCTGTCCAGCTTTCCCCATTAACAGAGGGGCACCCTAGGGAATCTCGGGGTGCCTCTCCATAAGCAGGGAAATTAGGGTTCCCTGCTCACCCAGACAGGAGAGAGTCTAGGTGAGTGGGGAACCCTGCCCTGCTTGCAGACACACCTACCATTTTGGGCCAAGCACAGAGGGGGAACTACCATAGGGGTTCCCTTCTCCCCACCTGCAGACATGTGTACCATGTCCGGGCTTACACATGCACACCAGGCAAAATCCCTCTTCAGTGGAGTTCCCTGGTGCACGTCTGCAGAGCTGTGGCTGCCAGGGCCCGAAAATGTGAAAGGGGATCCCCTATGGGAGTTTCTCCCCTTCACATGGCAGATGTCCCACAGCGGATACCCCTGCTCCCCAGCAAGGGAGGTGTGTCTTCAAATAAGGGTGTCCCTCACTCGCAGACATGTCCTAAGGTGGGGTGGGACACCTGGCAAGCTCTGCAGACATCTGTGGAGCATGGTCAGCTATGCCATGACGTATTGCAACAGCTAATTGAGCTCTGGGTTGAGTCAGTGTCTGATACTTTTCGGATTCTAACATGTATGTAACTGGCTACAAGCTACATGCTAAGCAACCAAAGCGACTGCACAGAACAACAGCTGTGACTACTTAAACATTCAGAGCAAATGAGATTCATTCCCCCAACACCACTAAAAGGCTGTATTGGGAACAGCTGTGTAAATGAAGGGTTACAGTGCTGTCATCCATCTGCAGCCCTTTGTTCAGAGTGACCTTGTCAGGGCTCTCTCCACTCTTGAGTCTAAGGAGATCACTTAACAAAGCATTAAACTCTCACTGGTCTCCAGCTGGTACCCAACTCTGCTTCATGCCAGTGCATGGTAGGGAGAATGTCTTTGCTCCTAGCAGCTAAGCCAGGGACGGGCAATTATTTTGGGCGGAGGGCCACTTACTAAGTTTTGGCAAGCCATCGAGGGCCATGTGACAGGCAGCCAGGGGCAGATAAATATTAATTTTCTAAATTTTTTAGGGGCCCCGTGGGCTGGATAGAATAGCCTGGTGAGCTGCATCTGGCCCGTGGGCCACATTTTGCCCACTCTTGAGCTAAGCTGTGAGCATAGGTTGAAGGGGAACCCTCATGGTGAGACTGATTCTTCTTAGCATACAGTTTTGCTGCCTTCTGTCACCCGTTCAATTCCAGTGAATACAGGACTCCTCAGGGTGCACAAGAGTGTCAGAATTGCTTTCCTTGTATCAATGGATGCTTAACATAAAAAAAAAACCAACCTGGGAACCTTACCTTGAGCAAAAATGTACCCTGACACATGGGAAGAGTAGTTACAGCAGCACTATTGATGCCTCTGGGCCAAAGTGCTCGCTCACCTACCCCAGCCAAAGTCAGGCTGACGTCACAGACACCAGTCGACTTTCTCCAGATTTACAGCATTGTCAGTAGGGTCAGACTCAATTCTTGCAATGATTTCATAAACATCTTCAGAAATAGTAAAATAATTATTTCCTTTTTCCTTCCCCACAAATACAAAGTGAAGGATAGTGGGCTTGGTGGTAGCCCTATTGCGAAGGATCTGGGCGTAATGTTAGAACACAAGTTCCTAAAGTCATTAATGTGTTTTGCAGATTTAGGCTGCATTAAAGGAAGCATTGCATGCAAGAGAGAGGCCTATTTGGTACATATAGAGGACTGTGGGCCTGAGCCCACACAGAAATTGTAAAAGTGGCCTGCTCTGTTATTGGGGAGGGGGGTGCTAAGTATGTACCAACAAAATTACTGGGAAAACTAATGCAAAAGCCGGGGCAGGAGTAGCGTTCAGAGTTTAATAAAGACTGCTACAAGGGGGGATACCAAGTGGAGCAGAGCAGACAGCACTGGACTGTGAATGAATCAAAGGAGCCAGTGGATGCTGCCCTGTGAAACTCTGCCCACAGGCATGAGCAGATGAGGGACAGGAAGATGTTGTCTGGGTTCTCCTCAGCCAGAGCCTCCTTCCAGGTCAGATAGATGACTAGTTTAGCTAGAGTCAGATGAGTCTGACCAGGAAGCCTGGGACTTGGTAAGGCCATGGATGGGGAGTGCAGAGAAGAAAAGATGTAGGGAGAAGAGCATCCAGAACTGTGGCAGGAGGTTCCTGAGGGTGCAATAAAGGGGCTGCAGCCTGATGCACTCGAGATGGCATGTGCCAGGTGTATGCGGGAGACACGAAGTGAAGTGCTAGTACCGCTCCACTTGATGCACATTAGGCCTCAGCTGGAGCACTCTATGCAGCGTGGGGCACTGCATTTTAAGAAGGATGTAAAGAAACTGGGAAGGATTTAGTGGCAGGCAATAAATAATGATAAAGGGGGGAAAGCCTGAAGCAGAGCTGTATGCCTAGTTTAGAAGAGGGGGAGGGAAAATGATAAAGGGGTGAAAGCCTGAAGCAGTGCTGTATGCCTAGTTTAGAAGAGGGGGAGGGCGTGATACGAGTGTTCAAATATTTACAAGGCTGCCAGAAAGATGAGGGAGAAACATTGCTCTCCCTTGTCACACAGTGTAGGGTACAAGGCAACAGATTTAAGCTACAGAAAAGCTGATGTCGAGCAAATCTCAAGAAAAAAAGCTTCCTAACTAGTATACGACAACGGAAGAACTAGGGAGGTTATGGAAAATCCTTCCTTGGGGATTTTCAAAGAAAACATTAGATGGGCATCTATCTCAGGTGGTTTAAAAATGATAAATCATTTATCATTTATTATTATCTGTGAAGACTAGATGATCTCCAAGGACCCCTTCAAGCCTATGATTCTAAGATTCTTCTCATGACTTTATCATCCCCATTATTAGGGATGTAAAACCTTTCTGTAACCCAGCAATATGGTATATGTTCCTCTTTGAGCCCCATCTAGTGAGGGCAGGAGTTTGTTATACTTCCCAGCTTAGGAGCTTGAGCCCAAATTCTCAAAATACTTGGGTGCCTAATTTCCACTGAAATGGGTAAGACTGAGGCACCTAATGAGGATTAAATTCCTTTTAAGGCTCTGGCTGCTGGCTCTTTAGTCCAAGGTGTAATGATCTGTATTTCTAATTCTGGAAATCCATGATTCTCCCCCTGCTGTTAGGCAAGATGGTGGTTACTTAGATCTACATTATGAGTTAAAAAATAAGGCATTGGTTCTCCTCTTTTGTTGCATTAGCATATGTTTGGAGAAGCTCTGCTTACATCAGTGGATTTTTTTGCAGTTTAATTACTACACATTTTTATAAGCTTTGACAAGGGGAGAATCAGGCCCTAAGCATTTACCAGGGTATGGTTAAGGCTATCTGAATAATTGATTTTTTTTTCTGGAGGCAGGGGTAGGGTGGAGGGGGTTAGGAGCTAAACCGAATAATCTAGGGGGAAATCATTTTTTTAAGTCTCATTTTTTTATTTTCTCATTGAACCAAAAAATAATAATTTTATGGCCAATAACACATCACATTAATTTTTAGGATGCTTCTTTACAGATTTTTTTTTTTAATTTGGTCAAGCTAAATTTAGGAATGGAGCATTGTTTCAAAATGAAAAGTTGAAATGTGTCATTCTAAAAAATGGTAAAACAAAATATATGTACCTTTCTGAATCCCTTCCCCTACCCTCACCCCATTTCACTATGGCCAGAACTGTTCACCTGAATTCTGCTTGAATTTGTGAATAATTGGACCTTTTTTTTTTAATTCTCTCATCTCTTGGTAGGATAAGCTTTCTTTCATTAACTACACTGTGGGTGCATCTACACAAGATGCTTTACTGTGGAGCTGGCTAATTAGCTCTGTAGCAAAGCATCACTGTCTACACATGCAGCGCTATTAAAGAAATCTCATGAGGTTCAACAAGGACAAGTGCAAAGTCCTGTACTTAGGACAGAACAATCCCATGCACTGGTACAGGCTGGGGGTGACTGGCTGGGCAGCGGCTCTGCAGAAAAAGACCTGGGGGTCACAGTGGTTACAATAAGCTGAATATGAGCCAGCAGTGTGCCCTTGTTGCAAAGAAGTCTAATGGCATAATGGACTGCATCAGTAGCAGCATTGCCAGCAGGTGAAGGGAAGTGATTATTCCCCTCTACTCAGCACTGGTGAGGCCACATCTGGAGTACTGTGTTCAGTTTTGGGCCCCCCACTACAGAAAGGATGTGGACAAATTGGAGAGAGTCCGGCAGAGAGCAACAAAAATGGTGAGGATGCTGGGCATGTTTGGGGTTGGGCACATGATTTATGAGAAAAGACTGAGGTAACTGGGCTTATTGGGCATTTATAAGCTTGAGAGAATCCAAAGAAGAGTCACGCATATGATCAGAGTCTTAAAAGGCAAGCCATATGAGGAAAAGGTGAGGGATCTGGGACTCTTCAGCCCGAGGAGAAGAAAGCTGAGAGGGGACTTGATAGCAGCTTACCGCTACACTAGGGTAGTACATCAAGGGCTCAGTGAGCAACTGTTCACCAGGGCACCCAAAGGGAAAACTAGGAGTAATGACCACAAACGCTTGAAAGATCAATTCAGGCTCAACGTTAGGAAAAACTTCTTCACAGACAGGGTGTCCAGACTGTAATAAGCTCCTTCCAGATGTGGTGCAATTGCCTACCCTGGGAATCTTCAAGAGGAGACTGGACGGTCACCTTGCTGGGGTCACGTGACCCCCAGTTGTCTTTCCTGCTTGGTGCAGGGGGCTGGACCCGATGATCTTCCGAGGTCCCTTCTGGCCTTACAAGCCATGAATGTATGAATCTATACACATACAGTCATTTGCTCTGATGCATTGGATCTCCAGTGCGTCAGAGCAGACTTGAATTGAGTCTGCTCCGCGTGCGAGCTGGCGCACCTGGCACTGTGTCACATGCATTTGTATAAATGGCAAAATGCACGTCAGTGCTGAGAAAAGGGCAGTGGTGCGCTTTGAAACTAAAACACCTTTGATGTGGAACAGTTATGCGTACAAAAGACCATTTAGTCTAGAGAAGAGAAGACTGACAGGGGATTTAATAGGAGCCTTCAACTACCTGAGGAGGGTTCAAAAGAGGCTGGAGCTGGACGGTTCTCAGAAGTGGCAGATGACAGAACAAGAAGCAATGGGCTCAAGTTGCAGCAAGGGAGGTTTAGGTTACATATTAGGAAAACATTTCTCACTAGGAGGGTAGTAAAACACTGGAACAGGTTATCCAGAGAGGTGGTGGTCTCTTCATCCTTGGAAAGTTTTAAGACCCAGCTGGACAAAGTTTTGGCTGGGATGATTTAGTTGGGGATGGCCCTGTTTTGAGCAGGGGGCTAGACTGGATGACCTCCTGAGGTCCCTTGCAACCCTAATTTTCTATGATTCTATAATTAGGCCACAGTAAACTAATTAACTCTGCTGTAGGATAATACTGTCTGACACAACTACGACACTACAGTGAAGTAGTTACGCATGGTGAAACACGTGTAGATGGTGATGGGACTGGCTGTGGCATGAGGGTGCTACAGTGTGGGGGCTGCCTGCTGGTTAGCCCTGCATTATAGTACCCTCGTGCGCTGGCCATCCCCTCCACAGCGCGTTGAGCCAGGTGGGAGCAGCTCCGTGTTGGCAGGCTGATTTTCTGGGATCCCTGCTAGTTGGGGCTGTGCTGCCGTGGCTCAATGTGCTGCTGTCCTGGGCACACATGTAAATGCTGTGCCAGGGAGCAATAAATTCCCATCCAAACTGTGCTATTTATTGTGTCACATTAATATCACGTGTAGATGTGCCCAGTATAAATCAAATCCAGCTTTTAACTCTCCATATTGGTATTGTCTATCTAAATTAACACTCATTTTCCACTTTTTACTGAACTGACTGCTTGCGTACCTTGTTCTTGCATTCACTGCCTTCCTAACGACCTATGGCATGAGAAAGACTAGTGTCATCAGAAGGACTATTGGAATCCACTGGTTATTTGGCAAATAATGAAAGCAGCTTTCAGGCTGCATTCGAGAGGCCTGCATTTTTCTAGCAGCCGCCACTGGAAACAGGTATAATTCTGGAAATAGCTGTTTCTGCCCCTAGGTTCTCTCACACAGGAACAAAATAATTACAGCTCTGCAAATTTGACATTGGCTGTGGAATTTCACAGGAATCATTTCCCCGTTGTGCGTTCCTCCCAGATCTTGCTTTATCCTCTCTTTCAGCACAATGGCAATTTTTTACACTGGAAACACCCATTGGTTTTGTTAAAGAAAAATGCAGCCTCCTATAGGTACAGGGGAAAGATGAGGCCACTGTCCTTTCCCAATGGGGTATTTATGTTGGGATGAGAAATAAACCCACAGAAGTTGAACAACTTTCTGGACTTTCTCACTTGAGAGGGAGCAAGAAGTAGGAGAGGAGGGCTGACCCACTAGTGCTTATGAGAAAAATGCTTATTTTCTTACATGTGACATTAAGAGGCTGCAAAATAGGTGGGGACCATAATATGACTTGTGCATACCGTGTTCGGGCCCCATCAGAGCCCTCGCATGCTGTGAGCGTTCCCATATGCAGGGATGTTGCGTGCTGTGTACAGTCAGTCACGTTGGGCTCTCTGACACCTGGGGGGGGTTTCTGTGGTCCCCAGACCCTGAATTGTGCCTGAGGACCACACAGGCCCTGCCATGGGCAAATGGGAGGTGGGAGCCAGGTCGTGAAGGCTTCTTGCCAGCTATCTCCTGAGGGGTTTGGCTTTTCTTCTGACTGAGAAACAAAACAGGACTTGAGGCAGGAAGGGCTTTGAGCTTAGGCCCACCATCTATGCGAGAAGACCACGTGTCCAAGTTGCTATGTCTTGCCCTTGGTGCCCCTCTTACTGGCCAGCCCAGCACATCTTAAAGAAACTGTAAATATTGCTAGCTAATTTTTGGAAGGCAGCCTTGGTTTTATCTCAGAGATGCCTCCAAGCAGTAGCATAAGGATGGGTGGGTGAGGGGGCATGAGCGCCAGGTGCTGCCTAAGAAGGGGGTGCCAGAAGGGAGCTAGGTGGACACCTCACTTCCAGTCCCCCTTGTCCCCGCTCTCCTGCCCTGGCACCCTGCACCTTCCCTCCAACTCTGGCAGTGGGGAGGGCAGGGCGACATCTGAGGTATCGCAGGCGTGTGTGTGTGTGTGTGTGGCTTCAGTAATGGTTGTACCAAGAAATGTGGTTCTAAATAGAGGCTTCCTGGTGTTGGGGGAAATCACTATCTGTTTTGGTTGCTGAAAACCGGTGTCTTTTTGGAGCTCAACATGAGTGTCAGTAGCAAAAAACATCTTTCCCAGGAGGAGAAAGCTTCCCAGCACCTCACACTGTCACTCCTGCTCTGCCCTCCATGCTGCCAGAGCTGAAGCCAGTTAAGTTTCTGCCTCCAAACCTCTGATACCCCCACCTCACACCTGGATGACAAGCTCAAGAGGCCCAGCCCACATCCTGTCTTGCTCAACTGGCGTGTGTCTGGGAGCCTCTCAGCCACTCTACCTTGTCCCTCATGAACACATTGATTTCCACCTCAATCAAGATACTTGCTCTTCTTCATCATACAGCTCTGACCAGCCACTGGTGCTCTTGCCCACTGGTGCTCTTGCCGTGCATGGGTTTGTCATGCTCTGAACAGGGTTGTGCTGCACAGAGTATGGTAGCCTCAGCTGAAAGATCCAATTAAATCTTTCTCACGCCCAGGCAGGAAAGAAGGTGTGTCTTCAGGATCTACCAGCAGGCAATCAACAACCAAGGTGATGTTCCCATTTGTCACCTAATAGGAAGGCACAGCTTAGACTCGGGGAACAGTTGCATCCCATCCAAGCTGTACCCATTCAAGTGCTGTACTCATCCAAGCTGGGGCCCTATCCATCCGCTAGCAGCCTGCCCAGGCAGCCTGAGGAGGTGCTGCTGCTGCCATGGAGGGAAGGACTGGGGCCCCCTGCGACTCAGGGGCCACTCAGTCCGCAGGCAGCTCATCCTCCCCCGACACCCCCGCCGTGGGAGACAGGCAAGCTCCACCAAAAAAAAAAAAAAAAAAAGAAAAGAAAAGGATTGGGCTCCTCACTGCTTCTACCTTCAGCAAGTGCCTGTGAAGGGAAAGGCCTGATCCTTTTTTTCTGCAGAGCCTGTCCACCTTTCCCGCAGCTGGTGGATGAGCTTAGAGCTGCAACACATCATTGCAAACTAGACTGCATCTAGATGTAGTTTAGTTTGCAACAATGCAAACTCATCTAAAACCCCCAAAACTTGCACACATGTAAAGCGTGATGCTATTAAGCCACACAATTAACATTTTCATCATGTGTACATCGTGACAACCATCACATGTACAAGTGCCGCTGGAAAATGGGATGGATTGGAACCTCAGAAGTTCACAGATAACACCAAGCTGGGGGGTGTAGTTGATACGCTGAAGGGTAGGGCTAAGGTTCAGAGTGACCTAGGCAAATTGGAGGACTGGGCCAAAAGAAATCTCACAAGGTTCAACAAGGACAAGTGCAAAGTCCTGCACTTAGGATGGAGCAATCCCATGTACTGCTACAGCCTGGGGAAGCAGCTCTGCAGAAAAGGATTTGGAGGTTACAGTGGATATAAGATGGATATAAGTCAGCAGCGTGCCCTTGTTGCCAAAAAGGCTAACTGCATAGTGGGCTGCATTGGTAGGAGCCTGGCCAACAGATTGAGGGAAGTAATTATTCCCCTCTATTTGGCACTGGTGAGGCCACATCTGGAGTACTGTGTCCAGTTTTGGGCCCCCCACTATAAAAGGGATGTGGACAAATTGGAGTAAATCCAGTGGAGAGCAATGAAAATGGTTAGGGGGTTGGGGCACTTTTGAGGAGAGGCTGAGGGAACTGGGTTTATTTAGTCTGGTGAAGAGAAGACTGAAGCGGGATTTGATAGCAGCGTTCAACTACCTGAAGCGGGGTGCAAAGAGGATGGAGCTGGACTGTTCTCAGTGGTGACAGATGACAGAACAAGGAGCAATGGTCTCAAGTTTCAGTAAAGGAAGTTTAAGTTGCATATTAGGAAAAACTCTTTCACTAGGAGGGTGGTAAAACACTGGAACTGGCTACGCCAAGAGGAGGTGGAATCTCCATCCTTGGAGATTTTTAAGACCCGGCTAGACAAAGCTCTGGCTTGAATGATCTATTTGAGGATGATCCTGCTTTGAGAAGGGGGTCGGACTAGATGGCCTCCTGAGGTCCCTTCCCAGTGCTGTGTCCCTATGAGTGACTCAGTTTGACCATAGTTAAGTGGACGAGGTAACATTTTTGCCACTTGTGGCCTTTCTAGTTTTTTCTGAGGCTGCATCCTGTTTTTTTCTGGAAGGCTGGCTACATATTCTGAGATTTGTGTTTGTTTTTTTAGTGTTCCTAGCTAATGACAAGCCCTGGAACAGCTTTATATTGCCCTGGGAAGTGTTTGAAAACATTTGGCAATGTTCAAGCCATTTTGGTGATAAGTCAATTTAAGAATCCTGGTGATTCAAGGAAACCTCTACACTGCATGTTCATTAGGGATTTTCTTTAGTACTGAGTCAAGAGCTCAGATTATTTAATGAAGGGAATGCAGAAGGTTAATGTATTCTTTTTAATGTGGTGAAAAGCACAAATCTTTAAAGGCGTTTTAAATTTTAACTTCCTGGAATGCCACCCTTTGTCCTCCTAAAGTTTAACTGTCTACTGCAGCAAACTTTTCATTGTATTGTAGTCTGAGAGTTGCACAAATAATTGTTGTTGTGTAAACTCATTTTCCCTGATGCTTATACCACCAATTTTTTATATACTTGATAAGCAGGGGAAAAGTTTATTTCTGGCTTGAATTTAAGATAAAGTGTGATTTAGCAGCAACAACCAGAAAAGGTGCTGCTTAGTATGGATGGTTCAGATGACTGCTAAGAAAATAATATATTTCCTTTCATTGCTATGTCATTGCATGGCATTTAGCTCAAGCTAGAATTAAAGAAAAGTTACTGCTGTTTAACAGTTGTCCCAGGACTCTGTGAAAGGAGCTGGTGTTCTCAGTCCTGTATCCACTCTGAGTAGTGCCTAAAAGATGCTCTCCAGCTTGACCACAAGTTAATGGCCAAACAGCATCCACTTATGGGAAAGGGGGAAATAATTCTCTTTGCTGTGGAAATTGCTGGATGAAATGCTGCAGTCTAGACATAGGCCAGGTACAGACATTATACTTTTACAGGTATTAGTGATCAGAAGCTGGTCTATACACAGTGGCAATGCATAGGGGGTGCATGTGCACCTGCTGAAAGCACTGGTACACCCCTTGACTGGCTGCGCTTGCCGGTCACTGACTGGTGCTGGGGGGGCACATGCCCCCTCTGACGAAGGCGGCAACAGTCGCCCATGCCTATACCTGTAAGAGAACAGAAGTTTGGCACAGAAAACTGGCCTATATCCATAATATAACAGAAGTTCGGCACACAAAGACTGGTTTAAAAATGGCGGAACCTGGCCATTTGCCACCCCCCACCAAAGGGCAAATGTATATTCTGTTCACTACTGATCTGAACTATGCTACTTACAGCAAAAGGCTGCCAGAATGTGTCATTTCTGTGCTCTAGCAGACTCAATTAATCCAGCCTGCTCTGACGTGCTGGATTTTCAGTGCATAGAAGCAGGCTCTGCACATGCATATGAGAGTCCTTAGAGACTAACTGGTTCAGAGAGGTATGAATTTTTGTAGGTGACAGCGTATTTCATCATACGTTGTTGCCTATAAAATCTCATGCCTCTCTGAACCAGATAGCATCTAAAATCATTTTTACACGTGCTCTGGGATGTGGTGCCAGGTGCTTTAATTAGCGAGCTGTGCTAATTAAAAGTGCCCATGCATCCCCATGCTGAAAAAATGGCAGTGGGGCACTTTGAACTAAAGCTCATTGAACGTGTTTTATTTCAAAGTGCCTTGCCGTCTTTTTTTCAGTGCAGGGACATACAGGGACACTGATACACATGACATGGAAGACTGCTTGATCACATCAATTTCCATGCTCCAGCAAACTCGGTTAATTGAGTCTGCTCCAATGCGCTGGATTTCCAGCATGTCAGAGCAGGTTCCCTGCATGTCTATACGAGCCCTAAGATGTCCCCTTGCTCTATCTTTTGGCTGACTTCAGATCGACACAGCTAACCACTTCTGTTTCTTTCCACATGGAAGAGCTGTGGGGATATTTTCCCATCTAGAGCTAGATAAAAGGGAATTATATTTCTCTCTCTATTACCTTAGTCATTGGGGCAGTTTTCCTCTTCAACTTTGTTTTACATGTGTAAATTTTCCACATCTTTAATCTTTTGATTCTTCATTATTTTCCAGTTCTGTTTGCTATTATCATTAAAAAAATGAAAAGATGACAGAAAGAATGGCTTAGCATGTATAACAATGTTAGAAATCTCGTATAGCAGATCATTAGCTCTAAGTTTGTTGGTAAAATCTAAAGTAATAATAAACCAATAATAGATCCTTTGCACTTTTCTTCCATAGATGTTAAAATGCTAAACAAAGGAAACTGAAGTCATCCCCAAAGTGCCATAAGGCAAAGGGCCAAGTTCAGCTGAAACTTAGATTTTCCTCTCCTCCATTGCACTCCCTAAGACCTATCTACAACTACTGAAAACTAGTGTAACTTACAGGATAAGGAGCTTGGATTTACAGTGTATAGCAGAATAATGAGCAAGGCCTCTAGCAGGACCCATCACCTTTTTCACTGTTTCTCAGGCATTCAAGCAGAGTGGAATCAACTATCAAAAGAGTAAGTAAAATAGGATCTGACCTAGGTTCCTCTTGTAGGATTTTCCTTATTAGCACCTTAAATTGGCATGGGTAGAGGCACCTTTAGCCATTTTTAAGGCACATTAAGGGTGCAGGTCTGCATGTGCGCACCCTTACTGTGCCTTAAAAATGGCAATTTTAGGCTAATCATGCCTAAATTTGATACCTGCATAAAGTAGATATCAGATTTAGGTGTGAATACTTAAGGAGCCTTAAGGAATGTGTAGACACCTTAAGGTGCCTTAATGCTGTGTATGTCAACTGAGCAGGCTGGAGTCAAGCCGGGAGGGCCCTGAGCCGCTGCCGGGCACTACCAGGAAGAAATGATGGGTGCGGTTCTCCAAGACGCAGATGCTGGAGCTGGAGCAGTGGTTCCAGCAGCAGTGGTACCTGTCAGTGTGGTGAGCAACAGCTGCATGCAGAGGCACAAAACCCCCCCAAAACAACCAAATCCCCAGCTTGCACGTGGGCAGGCGGGGAAGGAGTAGTGGCTTCGTGAATTCCCTGCGTTATGCAGTGAGCAGAGGAACTGTGCCATACAGAGCCATACCAGTAGAGGCCGAGGCACAAGCAGGGCCAGAGGCAGGTATTGTGCCCCCACATGCAGTCTTCAGTTGGCACACTGACAGGAACCGCTGCTCCAGCTCAAGAGAGCTTCTTCTTGGCAGCACCCGGTGGCAGTTCAGGGCTCCATGGGCTCAGCTCCAGCCCACTCTGGACTGACACTGGGAAGGCAGGAACACAGGGAGGAGGTTAAAGCTGGGGGCAACACTGGGGCTGGGCCAGTCACGTCCAGGGGGACTGGAGGCTCCCACCCCCTTGGCTGGTATTGTGCTGCACTGCTCAGATACTGCAGGCTTCAGGGGGCTGTCCAGGGGGCTGCCCAGGACAGGCTGCAAAAGTGTTCACCCAATAAGCTGCATTAAGGAAACTTAAGGCATGCACATGTAGGCGCATGCCTAAATCACCTCAGTGCACCTTAGGCTAAGGCACATTACATCTAGGTGTGTATAAATTCACATGTAGACGTGCCCATTGTCTCTTATTTGGACTGCCATGTATGCACATCTGTTGCCCTAAAGCCCTAGTAATCACATTTGGCTCAACTTAGGAGTGAGGCCTACAGCAGAGGTTAAGAACCTTAGGAAACATGAGCTTCATCTACAGACTTTTTGTAAGTCACTCAAGTAACAGAGGACTGCTGTGTTCCCTAGCAAGATGCAATCTCGGGAGGAGCTAACTGCAAAAGCAGAGAAGGAAGAGAAGGAGTGGTTTACATCATAGAGGGAAAAGGAGCATGAACCCCAACCATGTGCCAGAAAACTGTCAACTATGCCCCTGAAAGGATGCAAATCAAGATGTTAAAAGGTGTATTCAGGAGAAGTGGGCCTTGGTTATTCGACAATCTGGCAGTACTTACTTTAAAAAGCACATTGCCTGTAAAGGTGTTAATTCAATATAACACATTCCATCTCATGAGATATATTTTTTTAAAGTGGAAATGTCACATTGGCTACATTTAAAACAAGTGTTAATTATAACTGCTATCTTTTCTAGAATGCTGTGAAGTATTACAACCACAGGCCACTGCAAATTGTGCTGCTAGAATTCTTTGTTCCTGTGTGTCAATTCCCAAGACCAACTTAAAGAGAGACCCTGTTACTAACCTACATAGCGTAGAGGTATAAGGTGAGTTGTAGGATGGGCAAAAATGTCCATCGCTGTTAAAATCTTAAAAGATCAAATATTAAAATATGTTCTCTGGCCATATCATTTTCTATGAGGTAGGACCCCAAAGATAGGTAACGCCCAACATTTTTTATCTGGACCAAGCCATCAGTAAGCAGGTCGCCTTGCCTGCTGGCTTCTGCAGGAGGGTTTTGTTCCCTACAGAGCTCCTCAGCCAGTTCTCCCAAATATCACCTTGGTCTTTTAAACCAAGAAAAAATGCAAAACAAAATTATCTTGTCCTGTTCCAGATGCCAGGAGGGGAATCCCTTTTGCTCTGGCTCCAGTGAAGCAGCCTGGCCCCTCCATGCAGCAAGCAGTTCAGCTCGCAGCCTGCTTCCTTCTTCCTTACAAACTGCTGCTTCACAACTTGCTATTTATCTGCTCTCTCCTCTGGGGTTTTAAGCTCCCAGTGGGACACTCCCTCATTATCTAAAAGCCCCACTGCCAGGCTTCCTCAACAAGGCTGACTGTTCTCTCTTCATGGGAGAGACCACCCTGTTACTCCATCACAATCACTTTAATTACAGCAGTGCACACAGATTTAAATCAAAAGCAGGGCCTCATCCTACTATGCACTGCATAAATCCATTGTGGGAGAGTGATGGGAGAGAGGGGGAAGAGGGATCTCCCTTACCTCCGATGTGTCCAGGATCCTCCTGGACAGTGGTTTCCTTTGGGAGCCATGCTGGCTGGAATGGGGCTGTTCTCTGCTTCTGGCCATGCTGGAGGGGCCAGTCCAACCAGTAGAGAGTAGCAAAGACACTCGCTGGCAGGGTCAGGTCCCTGGTTTGGAGGTAGAGCCAGAAAGCCACGCCAAACATAATGCCAGGCAGCTGGCTGGCTACTGCAAACCCAGTTATTACCTCATCAGGGACTAAGCCCCAGCTGTACAGTGGAGGCAGGCCTGGATTGGAGATGAGGACCAGCTGGAGCCCTTAAAGAGTCCCTGAAACTGAGGCACAATGGGGATCATATATTAGAAGATGCAGAATGGTGAACAGGTGATAAGCAGCTGAGCTTCTCACCTTTTGTTATATTCATCCAAAATAGACTGCTAGGGATCCCTGGGGTGAAGCCTGGCACATTCAGCTACAAGGCTGGGTGTGAATGAGACTTTGAGTAGCTTCAGAACCTTTATGAAGTCTATACATACAGAAGATTGAGGTGGGAGTGTAGGGGCTGGAGGAGTTCCCATTCAGGACCTTAAGGCCTCATAGCTGATCCTGATGGTTCAGCTATGTGCAGTGCCGTAGCAAGTTGGGAGTAAGCAGGGTGACCACCTCGGGCACTGAAGCGAAGGGGTGCCAACAGAGACTGCCCAGCCAGGGCGGGGCATGGGATGGAGCCACAAGCAGCTCATTTGGGGGGGGGGGGACTGAGGGAAGGCAGCTCCCACCACTGTGGGCACTCCTGGGTGGTGGAAGGCCAGGGATAACACACAAATGCAGGGAAGTGGTGGTAGCACAGAGGACCACAAGGCAGCCTGGGTGTGGGCTCTGGGCAACTGCAGCAGTGGGGGAAGGGTGCACACAGACACAGATGAGCAGCCAGAGACTGCAAGTGGCTGGGAACTCAGCCCAGCCCTGCTGTGTGTGGAGCAGCACCCAGTAGGTAAGTGTGTGGGGGGGGAAGTGGAGGGGAGAGAAGGGTCATGGGGTGGCAGATTGAGATCCCCTTGGTGAGGAAGGGAGTGGGGCAGGGGCAGGGGCAGGGGCAGGGGCAGGAGCTGGGGTGAATGGAGTGTGGATGGTTGTTCGAGGGTTGGAGCCTGGGTAGCTCATCCCAGGGTAGGCTTCCCAATCTGTACGCAGGGCAGAGGGGTGCTGCTGTTGCAGGCTGGGGCTCTGCACCCTGATGCCACTGCCCGGCAGCTGTGTAACACTACATGCCTCCCATCACTGGGCAGGCAGGGGCCTTGGCACAGCCAGCGCACAGGAGGCTTTTGTTTAAAAGCCACTTCTTAAGAGCAATCCCCTTCTTTTCTCTCCTCAGCAACCAGCCCAACTGCTTCTAGCTGACAATTACTTTATCTATAAATGATTAAAAGCAAGTGTATATAACAAATCTTCACAGAGTGGATTGTACTCTTTTTGGTATGTCATTTACTTTAAATCCTGACTTTGCAAACCCTTATGCATGCGAGTCCAGATGAGTGCAGACGTTTGGTTTCCTGGAGAAAACTAGCAGCTGCATACCTTGTGCCACTGCTAAGTATCCCTGGGGAATGCCTGTGCCATGCACCCTCTGGTGCACAGCAGGTTACCCTGGGTGGGGTAAGGGAGGCAGGGGCCAGCACCTGTGCTATCCCCAGCAGCCTTACCTAGGGCCCTAGGGGCCAGGGAAGGTACAGCCGCATCGCTCCTGTGTGGCTTCAGCTGGCCAGGCTCCAGTTTTGGGCAGCACATGCTGTCTCCATGTACACTGCCACATTTTTTTCCTAGATGTCCCAGGGTAAAAAAACGCCCCTGTGCTACAAGGTAGCCACATGGGAAAACACTTGACAAAAAGATATTCCCTGTGACCTAGAGTGATTTCAGTCTAAATATAAGACAAGAGATGGGCACTGTGAGATAGGAGTCTCAAGGAAACAATGAGATGACATAGGGCAGCCAATTAGGCAGTAGTCATAACAGATCAGAAGCTTAACCTCTGTAATTATTTGCACACATCACGACAAAGGGAGTTCTAATGAGAGGTCTGAAGGACACTAATGAATAATTTGGCACATACTGACAGGGAGCTTCTCCCCAAGTATGAAAGGCAGCATGGGTAAAAGCACAAAGATATCTGACAACTCAAATTGAATACTTTACCAACTGAGTACTGCCACCTAGGTTGCCTAACAAAGAACACCACTGCACCCTGCTTATCATGAAGAGGCTGCATAGGTTTTGGAATAGGAAATATGGTGTCTGCACAGGAGATGGGGCTAGATGAGCCTCCTGACTTGTCCAGTCCTGTGATTCTTGAATTCTATCAAGTGCCACCATATATAGCACTTTGACTACATCTTGGTGCAGTGGATGTAATTGAGTTGCTCTGTATCAACTAGGAATGCTTTATGGAGCAGCAGGTCTTAGGGTTTATGGTAGTTTCTGTGGTACCTAAACCTGAGCCCATAAATGTCATGTGATATGGTTGTATCTGGGCTGAACAATTTGGCCCAGAGAAGTTAGTTAGCCTTGGCGCAAGATAAAACAGAATCAACTCAAATGAAAGCTGAACTACTTCCTTGAAAGCTCAAATGAGTTCAAGTAGGTTTCAGCCTCCCACACCTAATCGAGGTTGTTTTATTCTCAGCCAGCCCACCATGAATGTTTCTGGTGGAGTCCGCTCATTTTTTATCTGCTGAATCAGTTGCTGTTGGGAAAGGTTACATACACTAGAGCTTGTCCAAGTTCAGGAGTTCACAATGCCTTCTAGGGTACTTCTAACTGAGCTGAGTCTCAGAACTTGGCACACTAAACTTTTTTAAGTCCAAAAATATATCTCTTTATTTGGTGGAGTTCTAGTAACTCCAAAAGTCTAAGCATCAACTTAGCTGAGGAAAATGCTTTGTAAACAAGAGACTTAAAGAGCTCAATCTGCTTAGTTTATCAGAAGGAAGATTGAAAGGTGACATGATTACAGGGTATAAGTACTAATAGAGAGAAAATACTAAGGGTCTCTTTAATCTAGTGGAGAAAGACATAAAAAAGAACCAGTCTCTTGGAGGTTGAAGCCAGACAAATTTAAATTACAAACAGGGCACACAGTTTTAACATTTAGGGTGATTAACTCCAGGGAGTAAACCAGAGGGTAAATGATAGATGTTCTATCTTTGGAAGTCTTCAAATCAAGATGGATGCCTTTCTGGAAGGTATATATTAGGCAAGCACAAGTTATCAAGTTCAGCATAGAGGTAATTGGGTGAAGTGGAATGGCCTGAGGAAGTCAGACAAGGCAAACAATCTAATAGTCTCTTCTAGACTTAAACTTTGTGAACTTTACCGCCAGTGAATATCTAAAAAAATGAGTTTAGCAAGGATTGTCTGCCCGTTTCCTGCTAGGAAGCTTGTTTTAAGGAGATGGATATATTGATGTATTCTAATTATGATGCATGATGCCTTACTGCACTTTGACAAGATGCTGCAAAGTGTTATCAAGTCTTGGATGCTGCACCTGGATTCTGCAGTTTGTGTTGCAAAGGTTGCATCCTCTGGCATTTATCAACTTCAAATACTAGTGTCACTAAGTCATTGTTACCACAATAAGTCCCTGGAAAGAAAAACAAAGTAGCTGTAGCTGTCCATGTGCATATTTGGAATCACTCTAGAACTCTTGGTTCAGAGATGATACCTTGACCAACTAATAAATTGCAAAAAAATATATATTTTTCTGCAAGCTTTCGGGCACATGCACCCTTCCTCAGGCTCAGGGAAAATTAAAGGTGGTAAAAAGTCCCCATAAGTAGAAAATAAACTTCATATTTGCATGAGTCCAGTGGGAAAAATAATGCAGCAGGGCAACCAGCATGGATTCATAGCAGGTAGATCATGCCTCACTAATCTGGTTTCGTTTTGTGACCAAGTCACAAAATGCTTAGACGTAGGAGTAGAGGTGGAAGTCATTTTCTTGGATTTTAGGAAGGCCTTCGATATGGTATGTCTTCCCATTCTCATAAATAAATTAAGAGGCTGTGACTTAGGTGTTTACATGGTCTGGTGGGTGGTAAATTGGCTTGGGGGTCACATCCAGAGAGTGGTAGTAGACAGAATGGTATCAACCTGAAAGGATGTGAGTAGTGGGGTCCCACAGGGCCTGGTCCTTGGACCTGTACTCTTCAATGTCTTCATCAGTCATTTGCATGTGGGTGTGAAGTGTACTCTGTCCAAGTTTGTGGATGATACTAAATTGTGGGGTGAAGTGCACACTCCGGAGGGTAGGGAACGATTGCAGACAGACCTGGCCAGGTTGGAAAAGTGGGCAGAACATAATAGGATGCAGTACAACAAGGACAAATGCAGAGTGCTGCACCTAGGGTGTAAAAATATCCAGCACACCTTCTGGCTGGAAGTGACCCTCTCAGCAGCACAGAAGTGGAAAGGGACCTTGGAATCATAGTGGACTCCAAGATGTCCTTGGGAAGACCTTTGAGAAAATTATCAAGGAACACATTTGTGGGGGCCCAGTATGAGAGGTAATGCTCAGGGCCAACCAACTCGGGTTCATTGCGGGCAGATCCTGCCTGACTAACCTTGTTTCATTTTATGACCAGGTCACCAAGTCCTTGGATGCAGGCATTCAGGTGGATGTCATCTACCTGGACTTCAAGGCCTTTGACACTGTTTCTCACCCCATTCTCATAACAAAAAAACTACATGACTGCAGCATTGATGCTACACTGTCAGATGGGTGGCAAATTGATTTGATGGTTGCACCCAGACAGTGGTGGTGGAAGAGGTTTTGTCCTGGAGGGATATGGGCAGTGGAGTTCCCCAGGGCTCGGTTCTCGGGCCTGTGCTATTCAACATCTTTATCAGCAGCTCGGAGGTGGGCATGGAAAGCACGCTGTCCAGATTTTCTGATGACACAAAGATGTGGGGAGCAGTGGGCACACTGGAGGGAAGGGACAGAATCCAACTGGATCTAGACAGGTTACAGAGGTGGGTGGATGAGAATAGGATGGAATTCAATGCAGACAAGTGCATAGTGCTGCATCTAGAGAGAAGGAACCTGCAACATACCTATAGGCTGGGGAACACCCTTCTCAACAACACAGTGGCTGAAAGGGATCTTGGAGTCATTGTTGACTCCAGGATGTACATGAGCCACCAATGCGAGGAAGCAGTCAAAAAGGCTAACCGCACCTTGTTGTGCATCTACAGATGCATCACAAGCAGGTTCAGGGAGGTGATCCTTCCCCTCTATGTGGCACTGGTCAAGCTGCAGTTGGAGTACTGTGTCCAGTTCTGGGCGCCACACTTCAGGAGGGATGTGGCTAACATTGGCAGGATCCAGAGGAGGACCACTTGCATGGTCAGGGGGCAGCAGGCCAAGCCCTACGAAGATAGACTAAAGGGCCTGAATCTATTCAGCTCCACAAGAGAAGATTGAGAGGGGATCTGGTGGCTGTCTATAAACTCACCAGGGGGGACCAGCGGAAAATAGGTGAGGCTTTGTTTCCCCAGGCACCACCTGGGATAACAAGGAATAATGGCCACAAATTGATTGAGAGCAGGTTCAGGCTTGATATCAGGAGGCATTACTTTACGGTTACGGCTGCCAGGCTCTGGAATGGGCTCCCAAGGGAGGTGGTGCTCTCCCCTACCTTGAGGGTCTTCAAGAGGAGGTTGGACAGATATCGAACTGGGTTATTATGATCCCAGCACTTGTTCCTGCCCAGGGCAGGGGGGCAGACTTGATGATCTGTTCAGGTCCCTTCTAACCCTAGAAACTATGAAACTATGAACATGAGTCGTCAGTGTGACAAAATCGTCAGCAAAGCTAACCGCACTTTATCATGTATCAGCAAATGCATGACAAATAGAACCAAGGAGGTGATACTTCCCCTCTACATGGCATTGGTTAGACCACAGTTGGAGTACTGTGTCCAGCTTTGGGTGCCATACTTTAAGAAGGATGTGGATAAACTCAAGAGGGTCCAGAGGAAGGCCACTCATATGGTTAAGGGTTTACAGGCCAAGCCCTATGAGGAGAGACTAAGGGACCTGGACCTCTTCAGCCTCCACAAGAGCAGGCTGAGAGGTGATCTTGTGGCCACCTACACATTCATTAGGTGGGGCGCAGCAAGGAATTGGAGATGCTCTGTTCACCAGGGCACCTCTTGGGGTAATAAGGAACAATGGTCACAAACTGACAGAGCGCAGATTTAGGCTAGACATCAGGAAAAACTTCTTCATGGTAAAGGTGGCCAAAATTTGGAATGGGCTTTCAAGGGAGGTGATGTTCTCTCCTACCTTGGGGGTGTTTAAGAGAAGTCTGGATAGGCATCTGACTGGGGTCATCTGATCCCAGCTCTCTTTGCTGCCCAGGCATGGATTGGACTCGATGATCTGTTGAGGTCCCTTCTGACCCTAGCATCTATGAATCTCTAAGCATTTAATGCTATTTTTTAAGTGTTTTACAAACTTAATTACTTGTTTGTTCCAACACCTTCCTGAGCCATGCAAGAAATTATTGTCTGTAATCACAGATAAGGAAACTATGGAAGCAGTTAAATATTCTGGGTAGGGCCAAAAAGACAGTTTGTGTGAAAGCTGGTATTCAAACTCTTACATTTTTGGATTTTACACCTGTACTCAGGCCACTAATATAGGAATATGGGAACATAGGATGGGAAGGAACCTACTAGGCCCTTGAATCCAGTCCTGTGTGTTCTCAGGTTACCATTTTCCCAAATAGATCCACAAGACTATCGACTCTGACACCTCTCAGACACCCTACCCACAATGCACCCTTGGCTAAAGGTAAAGGGCAGGGGAGGCAAAGGGTAATACCATTGCGGTGATAAGAAATGTATTAGGTTGAAATATATTTAGAGGTTGCTGAAGATATAAATTCAAGCCAATGGTCCTTGACAATCTGACATGAGGAAAAAAATTGCTTCCTAACTCCAAATCAGGCAGTTGGTTTAACCTTGAGCATATTAGCAAGGCCCACCTAATAACTACCACATCATTTATCATCCATGTCTTTGACAAGCAAGACAAAGGGGAAAGCAAGAAAAACAAACATTTATCTGGGATGGTTGAAATGAGAAAGATTATCTTGAACAGGGGATTGGACTAAATGAGCTCCCAGGGTCTCTTCAAGCCCTATGTTTCTATGAATATTCATGGAGTTAAAGGCAGCAATAATTTATATATGATGCTTAGTATCTCTTTATGCATAACACATAGAATATATAGAGTTCTGTATCTTTAAGTATGTGCCTATCATTCCTCTCTCCCCCATATGTGTGTGTGTGCAAGTGTGCATGTGTGCGTATGTGTGTGTGTGTGTGTGTGTGTGTATGTATGTGTGTGTGTGTGTGTGCGCGCGCGCGTGTGTGTGTAGATTATTTTTCAACATAAAAATCCAGGCATTCCAAAAACCCATCAAGAATTGCTTCCCACAGTCCAATAGCATAATTTAAATACAAAAACTCATACTTAGTTAATACATATTGATAGACAACAAGACAAACCAAGGAGGCTGACATTGGCTCCAAAGATAAGCAGCTTGAAACCCTTTGGCTCAAGCTACGGGGGAGGGGAAGGGGGTGAGGTGAGAGAAACCTAACTGTAGGTGTTTACTACAGGCCACCAAACCAAGGGGAGAAGCTGGATCTGGAGTTCTCTAAAGAACTGACAGAGGCTGCGCATGCAAGGGACTTGGTTGTCATGGTTGACATCAATTACCCAGACACAGATTGGAAGGAACACTTGGCTAGGTCAGATGGTTCATGCAGTTTCCTGACTGTGATTGAGGAGCTCTTCCTGATCCAGGAAGTGTAAGGGCCAAGCAGAGGTAATGCTCTCCTAGACTTGGTCTTGGCCAAGGGAGATGATCTGGTGTATGGCTTGAACATTGAGAGTAACCTGGGCAACAGCAACGATGAAATTATCAGGTTCACCAGCCACCGCAAGGTCGACAAATCAGCCAGAAGGATTGAAGTCCTGGACTTAAAAAATGCTGACTTTGACAGGCTCAGAGCATTAGTAAGGGAGGTGATGCAGGACCACGAAGGCAAGGCAAATGGGGTGCATGAAGAGTGGTTGTTACTCAAGGATACGATCCTCAAAGCATAAAAGAAAACCATGCCTGCAAAGAGAAAAAGCAGCAGAAGGGCTGGCAAGCCCTCCTGGCTTAATAGGGACATTGCAATTCTCTTAGAAAAAAAGAGGTGTATGCACAGTGGAAGCTAGCAATGGTCCTCAAGGAGGACTATACAACAGTGGCCGGCACTTGTAGGGAAATGATCAGGAAAGCAAAGGCGCCAATGGAGCTAAGGTTAGCTACAAGAGTCAAGGACAATAAGAAGTCCTTCTTTAGGTATGTAGGCAGTCAAAGGAAAGCAAATGGAAGCATGGGACCCCTGCTTCACACCTCGGGACAGCTGGTAACCAACATTCAGGAGAAAACTGAACTCCTGAATGCCCACTTTGCTTCAGTCTTTCACCAGACCAAGGGGAAAGTCAAGCGAGATAAGGCTCATAGGGGAAATGCCAGGACGGACATCCTCCCTATTGTGGCTGCTGAGTGGGTGCAATACCAATTAGAAAAGCTAGACATTTATAAGTCAGCAGGACTGGATGGACTTCATCTGAGAGGGCTGAAGGAACTGGCTGAGGTCATTGCAGAACCCCTGGCAAAGCTGTTTCAGAATTTGTGGCACACGGGGGAGATCCCTGAGGACTGGAAGAGGGCCAGCAGTGTGCCCATCTTCAAGAAGGGGAAGAGGGAGGACCCAGGCAACTATTGGCCAATTAGCCTAACCTCTATCCCAGGGAAAATCCTGGAAAAACTCTTTAAAGAATCTATGTACGCTCACGGAAGGTAAGATTCTGAATGACAGCCAGCATGACTTTGTCATGAGTAGGTCTTGTCTTACCAATCTCATCTCCTTCTACAATCAGGTCTCTCACCACCTGGACACGGGAGACGTGGTAGACGTTATATACCTAGACGTCCAAAAGGCTTTTGATCTAGTATCCCATGATATCGTCATGGGAAAACTGGCAGATTGTGGGCTCAGCTGCTCGATGGTTCAGTGGGTGGGAAACTGGCTACAGGGTAGGACCCAGAGAGTTCTCATGAATGGATGTGTGTTGTCCTGGCATGAGGTGGCCAGTGGTGTCCCTCAGGGGTATGTACTTGGACTGGTGCTTTTCAACATCTTTATCAATGATTTGGATGGGGGAATGAAAAGCTCACTGGCCAAGTTCGTGGACGGCGCCAAGTTATGGGGCAGTGTGGTCACGTCAGAAGATAGGTTGCAGATACAGGAGGACCTGGACAGGCTGGAGAGTTGGGCAGACTGGAACCAGATGAAGTTTAACACTTCCAAGTGTAAGGTGCTCCATCTCGGGGCAAACAACCCTCAAAATACATACAGGCTTGGTGGTGATAGCTTGGCTTGCACCATGGCCAAAAGAGACCTATGGGTAATGATTGACCATCACATGAATATGAGCTGTCAGTGTGAGGCGGTGGTCAGCAGGGTAAACAACACGCTGGCATGCACCAGCCAATGCATCATGTGTAAATCTAAGGAAGTGATACTCCCACTGTAGTCAGTACTGGTGAGACCGCAGTTGGAGTACTGCATCCAGTTCTGGGCACTGCACTTCAATAAGGACATGGAAAAAACTTGAGAGGGTCCAAAAAAGAGCCATCCGTATGATCAGGGACTTGGAAGGCAATTCATACAAGGAAAGATGAGGGGCCTGGGCCTCTTTAGCCTAAAGAAGAGAAGTTTGAGAGGGGACTTGATAATGACTTACCACTATATCAGAGAAGTGCATCAGGAGCTCGGTGAACAACTTCACTAGGGCACCCCCGGGGAAGACCAGGACCAATGGATACAAACTCCTGGAAGGCCGCTTCAGGCTTAATACCAGGAAAAACTCCTTCACAATCAGAGTGTCCACACTGTGGAATAAACTCCCTCCAGAGGTGGTGCAGTCACCTACCCTGGAGGTTTTCAAGAGGAGACTAGACAGTCACCTTGCTGGGGTCACCTAACCCCAGTTGTCTTCCTGCCTAGAGTGGGGGGGCTGGACCCAATGATCTTTAAGGTCCCTTCCAGCCCCTAACATCTATGAAAAAAGCAGCCAATTTATACTTAACCAAATCCTGCTGTCCCATGGAACTCATTGGGGTTTTGCCTGCCTAAAGACCGAGCAAAAATGGAGTAACAATCTCCATGTTTGGGTTCTAGCACTGAAAGCCTAGGAAGAAATGGCAGATGACTGGCCAGTTGGTTTGGTCTGCATATTTTGTGTTTGTCTGACATGGATAGGACCTGGGACAGCCATCCATCTCACCTACCCTAGCCCTGTCATCATTCTCCTCCTTTCAGCAGACACCTAAGTGATGGTTCTCTGCACAGCAGATATCTCATAATGCAGCAAGCTGAATATCCTGCAGTCTCTTTTTTGTTTTTCCTGGGAGGAATCAGGGGCTAACACACACTGGAGGGTTTGATATGTGATATGACTGGGAAGTGACAAGGAATTTGTGTGTGACCTGAAGCAGCGTGGTGATACACAGCAGTGAGAGAGAGACAGTGGGGGACAGGGAGGAGATTCTTGGCCATCACTCATCCACAGCTTCAGTCTGTAATGATGACTGCCTAGCCCATATGCCGAATGAAATTCAGCCAACCTTGCCATCTGAACAGATACATTTTGTAAACTGTAAGGATACTGAGTATCTTGTGATCAGTAAGATTCCATGGGATCGGCAGCCCCTCCCTTAGCTCTGTGTCTAATTAAGCTAATTACCGAGTTCCATCTGTACCCGGTTGATAGTGGCAGCACTGTTTTCAGTCCAATAGCTGATGCTGAAGTATTACCAGTCAGGTTTTATAACTGGTGCAATCTTTATGGTAATATCTGGCTTTATAAACTACAGGAACAACACTGTAGGTGTCTGCCTGTTCTACTATCAACTTCTCTATGATTGACGGTATGAAATGGATTAAACAGATGTCATTGGGTGAGAGAATCTCATTACCCTAAAACTGCTACATTTCCTACATCCGGAACTCCAGGTGTCACTTTCTTCCTGATCCAAGTTCTGCTGAAGGCATGAGAAGTCTTCCCGTTGACTTTAATGGGGCTTTGGATCAGGTTCCTTGGGAGCCAATCATTGCTTTAAAGATATAGTTATGAAAAAGCTTTAAAAATAGTATATTTTTAACTATTACTATTTAACTACTACTACAGTACATATCAGCATTAAAAGAGATATGTAACAGATATATATCTGAGAAAAGAGTTGCTTAAGAGTTGTATTCCTAATATGACAATAAGAGAAAACCATTAAGAGATCTTTCATGGAAACATATACTTTATATTTAAATATCCCCATAGTATAATTTTTCATTTCTATTGTACCAATCAACCCAATAAATCCAAGGATCTTTACACACTGAGGAATAGATTGTAGTTTCCTGTGGCTGGAAAAGGGACATCATAGTAGATGGTTCACCAGCAGGTGTACTGGTTACAGTTCCCAGTACTGGTCACAGTTCCCAGATGCATGGCAAGTAGATGCACCAAATGCATCCACTTGCAGTATGAGGTGTGTGCGTCTCCATTCTACACAAGCCTCCCTCCGTTTGTCAGCATACCCTCTGGCAAAGAGAGGATAGATATGACTTCTATTCTCCATTTTGCCACAGATTTCCCTTGTGCAATCAACCAAATCAGTTCATCTCCCCAAGCTTCAGTTTCCTTTTCTATCAAACAAGAGTGTGAGGTCATGCCACCACTTCAGGAATGAGAAAAAAGGAAAAATGACAGGAGCTAAACAACTGATTAGCTGGCAGGGAGGAAAGATCCATGCTGTGGAAGGCTGCTGCAGAATAATAATTTTAAGGACACAGCAAGCTTGTGTCTTCAGATTACAGGAACCAGAAGGGAGCAGGATAGAGAGGAAAATTTTAAACAAAGAGAGCCCAATAATATAACTCTCTCATCTGATAACATCTGTTGCATCACATTTCATTATACAAGAGAAAACATAATGGACAACACCTCCAGCTAACTGAGCGGATAGATACTGATTTCCCAACTGTCTGAGAGCAAAAGATTTGAAGGTAAGTAATCCAGCAGTTACTTTAGGTGGATGCATGTACATGTTATCTGGGCTGGGGGTGGGGGGGACGGTGTTTTAATTAGAGTGGCTCTTGGGAGCTGATCTAATTAAAACACCCTCAGCATCTCATGTATTCAGCACCCTACATTTCAAAATGGCAGTGGGGGTGCTTTGATGAAAGCTCGTAAAACAAGTTTTAAAGTGTCCCCAATGCCATTTTGAAAAGTGGGGCACTAAATACCGGAGCTGCCGCGGCACACTGGATTAATCAAGTCTGCTCTGACATATTCTAATCAGAACATGTTGGAGCGCATGTACAAATGTTCTGTATATCCATCTTTTGTGTTCTGTTATACAATAAGAACCTGCAAAAAGGTGGGTTTTTTGGTTACTTTGGCTGAATTGCAACCAGCACCTCCTAACAGGATTAAGTCTTTACTCAGAAGGGTTGTGAAGTAGATTCGTGCATGTCTCTAACACTTTGAGATCCTTAGGTGGAAGATGCTACAGAAGTGTAAAAGAATAGTGTTGTTAGGTCTAATCTAAAATTGGGGTTATAGTCAGCTGACAAAAATCCATGCAGCACTGAGGGGAAGAAAAAATAACTCTGGCTTATCCCAAAAATCTAATATATATAACTCTCTGCAAAGAAACAAAACAAGAGTTCACCTTCTGCATCTCTTTGATTTTGTTGAATGCAATAAGCCCAGCATGAATAAGTTTGCTCCAGGTTAATGTATGTCAGAAATTTTCTATTTATGCCATAAATGTGTCAGTGCACTATGCTTGGCATCACAATAGTCATCTGTTAAAAGAGAGAGCCTCCTTTGCCTATTGCATAGCATGCCAGGGCTATGCGTTCTGGGCCTCTACAACCTAATCTTATATTCCTTAAAGGGATGTGCTCTTCACCCTTCACAGCTATTTATCTTCTTGTTAGTACTTTCACTTGAGACAGATTGATAAATGGGCTACCCTGCTGCCGCCATAGAATCCCTGTTCCATTTTGAAATTTAATATATACCTTAAATATGTCTTGGACACCATCACATATTTCAAAAGCTGGTTTGCCTTCCCTAGAAGTTTTAAGCTGTTTAGTAAAAATACATTGGGTCTCATTCTTATTTCTAGGTAGGCTCCTTTAAGTCTCTCCAGCAATACAAATTATCCATAAAGCATAAAGGGGAATCAAGTCCATTATATTTACTCATGGCCCAAATTGTATGCATGCTGACTTTAAGACCCCTTTATTATGCCTGAAGAATGATTAGGGACCTTAGTAGAAATGAGAATCAGGCTCTCTTTAGGCCAAAATTGTCACATTAGTAGAATCCAGCCAGAAGCCACGAAAGCACAAAGTTTTGTGGATATGTGAATAGAGCTATGCTTATAACTGTTTCCTTCCACATCAACACCAAAACCAAGGGAGTTATACAATACGTTGCTCACTCCTAAGGAGACAGTTTCCCACAGAGTCTATCTGCTTGTTTTAGGCCAGTGATTTTCAAACCTCCTAAAGTCATGGCACACTTTCATGCCACTTTTGCTGCTGCACAATCCCTATCCCTGGCTCTGCGGGCTATGTGAGCTGTTGCACAGCCAGGTGACCTGGTCCAGCAATGGCAACACACTACATCCCGGCCTACTCTGCCATTACACCCAGTCTCTTTGTGGAAGCCCTGATGACCCAGCACAGAGCCATGGGGTTCTGCAGAACACAGTCTGGAAACCACTGGTTTAGACATTTAAGAGCCTAAGTTTTGTTGGAAGTCAATGGGATTTAGGCCCCTAAATGCCTATCTAACTTTTGAAAATAAAATGAAAACCTAACCTTCTGTGGGACTGAATTCAACAAAACACTCTAAAGTAGACGCTCTTCCAGTGAGAAAGCAATGGTTCCACTTCGGGAATTCCCATAAATAGAAACTTGAAGATGAGCCACAATACCCACCAGAAAGCAAACCTGCTTTTAGAAATGACTTGGTAACAATGTGCTGCCTTCATGGCATAACTAAAGAATGAGAATTTTTTTTTTGATGATGTCATGTTTGCAACCTAAAACTATTGCCAGTAACCTGTGTTGAGTTTTGTGAATTCAACTGTTTCTCAGCAGTTGAGCCTCTAGTGCTCCTTGTTGTGTAGGTAAGTACATCTTACTTAATACGCTTGTTATACTGGGCCAAGTTTTTAGGGTAGAGCTACAAACCATGGACATTCATTCATGAACGGTTAACAACTTTTTCTGGCTGTAGTTTTATCTGAGGGAGTCTCTTTGTACCACGTTGCTGCATTTGTGACTAGCAGAAGCCACTCAGTCCAGATATCTCATTGTTATAAAGAGAATGGAAAAGTATGATTGGAATAAGGTCCCTTGTGTTTGGATTTGGGTTCTGTTGCACTGAATCATAACACTGAAATTTTTAATTTTTAAATCTATTCCACGAAAGACTGGATGCTTTGCAAGGTACCTGGAGTTCAGAAGACCTGCTGTAATAATTACAGTAAATCAATAAAATTAATGTCAATCAATGTACAGTATTTGGACATCTTATTTTGGACATTCCGGATTGCATCTCTATTTCAGTTGTCTGGAGAATTAGAGAAAAAACTATTGCATCTGTCATTATAAACAGATTAGTTTTTCATTAATCTTCCTTAATGAAAAAAGCATTAATCCCTTATCTTTTCATTCTTTCCATCCTTAACTAAAGGCGTCCCCGTAAGTTATGTTCTTTAAATTTGCTTTTTAGCCAAATTATGCTCTCAGTTAAAAAAAAAACCAAAACCCTCTAATTATTGTCAGTAGTTTTTTTTAGGAAAAAAGCATTTATGATAATATAAAATATAATCATGTCTTCTTGAATACAAACCAAGCTTTCCTGAGAAATTTGCTCACAATCAGAATTTCTGCCCCACGGGCTTATTATTTAACATTTTAAAAGTGTTTCAAACAAGTAGGATTTGCATATATTACTGCTTGGAACATTACCACCACTTTTTCCAATATGCTAACTTCCGATGAAGAGAAATAACTCAATGCCTTTACTTTGCATTACATAATGATAGCTTGATTATTTGATGGTAATATAATGACTTTGACTGGCTGCAGGCATTAAGAAATGATGGTAAAATAACCTTAGAATGAGTACAAAGCGGTTGATGAAATTGCCTCTGAACAATCCAAATCACATAACTTACAGTTTTGTATCTTAATTCTATAACTTCTCTACATGCATTCACATTGCTTAAGTCTGTTTCTATTGGCCACTATGAGCAAGCTGAAGTGTGATTACATAACTAGACCACCTTGGGCAAATCTGTAAATATTCCAAATAAATCAACGCTTGTGGCAACAAACAGATAAAAAGGAAAATAGTGTCACTTTATAAATAAGTAAAGACAGTCAATCGAAATGTCAGTTTCAATCTGTAAAATTCAAGCAATAATAATTATCCCGCTGTTTCTCTTCATTTCTATGCTTTTTACCTTACCCCTTTGCACTGCACTCTATTTTAGGGCCAATGGAAGCAACCTGAGGATCTTATAGCCCCACCCAGCCCCATAGTGTGCAGCTCTTGTGCTCCTTCCCTAGTCCCTGGCTGCACGTGGTGGCAGGGTGCAGGGCCAGCCCCACCCAGCCCTATAGTGTGCAGTTCCTACAGTGTGTGGGGCCAGCCCAGGCCGACCCCATAGTGCACAGAACCCCACACTCCCACCCCCTTGTTGGGTAGTCACCAGATACGGACATGTACCCCTATGTCCGGCTGACATTCACTGGCTCCTCAGGGTGGCTGCGTCCCTTATGGTCAATCTGGGTGGGCTCTGGTGTCCTTTCTTTTCCCGCCTGCCATGATTTTGATGATAAGAAGAGGTTTTACCAAAAGGGAGGTGATGACTACCTGCCCCACACCCAGATCGATCGTAGGGGCTGCCCCAGTGCCCAGAGTCCCAAAAATGGATGCGTGGGAAGAACCCACATAAACCAAACTCCTTATTTTTGTCCACTTTATTTCTCTCGAGTTCACTGAAGTCTTATGACCTTTGTCTTGCTCATCTTCTGGATGTCATCAAGGTCTGGTTCCTGCCCTTGGGGTCGGTTACCCCCTCCCCCCTCCAAGGGTCTTCAGTGGCTTACTTTGCCCGCTCTGGACTACTCCCGGATACTTTTGTATCAGATCCGGGCTGGCTTAATTGACAGCACGCTGGGCTTAATTGATGGTGTGCACCGCTTAACGAGAAGGGGAATCCCCTCTGGGGTGATCAGCTGGACAGGGCACGGTCCGCACCGCTTGGGTTCTCTGCTCACTCCTGGTCCAGCCATGGGGATCCTCTGGGTGTCTGCTCCCCTCCTCTTCTTGAGGGAATACCTGACCCCGATCTGGGCTCCCTAGTCAGTGGGGAGGCAGCAAAGAGAGAGAAAAAAAAAGGAAAAAAAACCCCCACAGTGGATGGTTTGGGTGGATCTGCCGCCTCCTAAGGTCTTTCCCAGTCAGCCTTCTGCTGCCTTGCCACTTCCACCCTCCTTTTCACTCCCACGGTGAGGGTGCCATCGCATCTTCAGGGTCTGACCACAGGCTTACCCAGTCCTCCTCCCCATCTTCGCCTCGTGGGTTCCACTCCCTGCCCTCTCCCTCTTAGTCTCCCGTCATCCTTCTTTGCCTTCCCTGGGTTCTGCCCCCGGCCTCCAGATATTGCCCCCGCCGCGGATTGGCACCAATCCACTTCACCTGGTGAGGGGGTAAAACTGAGCAGGTGCGGATGGGGAGCTCCCGTTGCAATGTGGACATCGTGATGTGTCGTGGTTCATGCCCCTGGTTGGGCATGCACCCTATGTGAGTGCCCTCTGGACTCTCACACCCCTTCCCCCAAGTGGGAGTCTGTGACCCTGACTGAGTGGGGACCCTACCTGAATTCCCACTCTTACAGGCAAGGAGGGAGGCTGGAAACAGCCATGGGGTCACCAGGCAAAAGCCTCCACCAGGCAGATGCTTCTTGTCTCTGGTACCCCTGGCTCGGGGCTGGGAGGGGGTCAGGCCAGGCTGGCGTGAGGGGGTGATTGTTTAGCATCCAGAGCTGCACCTCCTGCATGGAGGCACTGATTTACATAGGGCCAGGGCTTATGGAGGGGCCCCACGGGCCAGATGGAATTTCCTGGTGGGCCAGATTCAGCCCGCGGGATGTATTTTGCCTGCTCCTAGTGTAGAGCATTAAAAAATACATGATCTGGAATAAGCCTGAATGGAGAAAAGGAATAGCCTATTGACCTTTTTTTTTTCTTTTTAGTTCTGTGATGTTATCATTTAAGAACATAATGCAGTACCAAAAAGCATAAGGATGCTTAGTGTGGTTCATAAAGAATTAAACCAGTGCCAATGGAGTTTCATAGTTTCATAGTTGGTAGGGTCAGAAGGGACCTGAGGAGATCATCTAGTCTGACCTCCTGCCGTGGCAGGAAAACTTGAGTTAACGTGAATTTTCTTTCCAGAGGTTGCAAGGTGAGGCCGCAATCTTACAGCATCCCCTGATACTCTTTTTCCTGGCGCACACTGCAGCAGGTTAGTTACAAGTCACCCTACCACTCCCATCTTACCCAGAGCTTACTTCCACAGCCACTTTCATCCGTCCTTACATTGACCTTCAGAATTTAAAATCAGGGACATTCAAAAAAGTCCCCCTGCTAATTTCAGATGCCAGACTGGCTGAAGAAATACTTACTGTAGGGCCTTCTAGATGACAATTCACATCTGGAATTTCATTCGGAAGCAAAACAGAAAGTAGCACAAATAGTTGCCACTGTGTTCCTTGAGATAACTTACGAGAAGTATGAGGACAGACACATTCTGCTGTGTCAGTGGCTACCAAGTACTCGTGAGCGTGGCACATAGTGTGCATTATAATAATCTGATTTGGTTTAGTTGCAGAAGCAGAGTTATTATGGTGAGATCCACATCAGAGAGAAAATGTTACAACCTTCTGGTCAAATGATGATTTTTTTTTTTTTAGTGTGTTCTTGCCAGTTCTGTTACCATAAGAGCCTCCAACATCTAGTATTATCAAATAAATGAGATTTTCCTCCCGTCCAGCCTCAGTGAGGCTTGGAAATATTATTACCCATTGTAGACAGAGGAAGACAAGGTGCAGATTACTTAACTGCCACTCTGACAGTCCCATGGGACGTACTTGGCAGAACTAGAAACTGAACCCAAATCTCTGAGTCATAGGTTAATACCTTAACCAGTTTTTGTTTTCAGGCTTTGCAGTCAACTTCCCTACCAAGGGAAGATGGGAAACTAAGCTCTAATTAGCACTTAAAATTCGTCCTAGGGCCCCTTGATGTCTACGGAGATGATTTGGTTGATATATTTGAAACTTAATGAGAAAATGAAACTGGGTAGGCTTTATTATTTACTGGTTTTCCTGAAGACTTCAATTGCATTTATGGGTATTGCAAAATTACTTGTTTCCTTTTTTTGCTAGAACAAGCGTACTACTTCACAGTGAAGCACAGCAGTAGAGAGACCACCAGTTTCAAAGGTCACCATTTAGTCAATGTAGACTTTAGCAGCTGATCCATTACATGTTTCCCAGTTAATCAATTGAAACAACACTAGCTTATGAGAGTTGAAAGTTTACAGACTGAATTATTTCTCAGATTAGTCATTAAGGAAAGCATTGCCTTTAGGCAATAGTTTGTGAAGGCTAAAAATGCTATCTTTCATGAAGGCTAATCCCATAAGAAACTACTTATGTGTACTACCATTGTCATTAACATGATCCTTAGACAGGACAATGTACAAGAACTTAAAATTTTGGTCCATATATTAGGATCCAAGTTCATATTGTTTACAACAATGAACATACAGTATCTCTAAGACTTTTCTGTTGTACGAAAGTCATGCATATCCACAACCCAGAAGTCAGCCACTTGTAATTTTGAATACTGCTGATGCAGTTTTTTACTGTGAGTGCTGGACATGTTCTGTGCCACAAATTGTCTCATCTGGAAGACTGTGTAGCAGGATCAGAGAAAACAAACAGCATTACATAAAAGAAAGGTAAGCTTTGACCTTCTGATCCATCAAAAAGAAGCAATGCATATAGAAGGAATATTTGTCATACAAAGGTCACCTCTAGCTACCATATACTTATTTACAAAATATGAGAAATAAAGAACAAATAGTACATTCCATGTTTTCCTCATGCCAAAGAAAATGAAAGTATTCATTCTCTATAGCCAACAGAACTTATGGTAGCAAGCAACCTGTTGCTTTGTAATTTTCTCTCAGTTTCATCTAACAGTATACCTTCATTTCAGCTGACAGGATGCATCAGCAGAGATAGGAATCTCATGATAAATAAGAAGCAGAGACACTGCTCTGAAAAATTAGTACAAAAGGTCCCTTTAGCAGTGATTATGTTATTTCTTGTGTTGTATAAGGGCCTTGTTACACCTTATAGCAGGGGCGGGCATTCATTTCAGGCAGAGGGCTGCTCACTGAGTTCTGGCAAGCCATCGGGGGCCACATGGCAGGCAGCCAGGGGAAGATAAATATGAATTTTCTAAATTTTTCAGGGGCCCCACAGGTCAGATAGAATGGCCTGGTGGGCTTCATCTGGTCCACGAACCTCATTTTGCCCACCCCTGTCTTACACTGAGGTGATCAAAGATTATGGTGAGTTAGTGCTAGCTTGAGTCTGCAGCAGTCACATTTTCAGACCAGCAGGGGCCTGGAGGACTGAAAGGTAAGAATCCCCCCTATTTTGGGGTGCCCTTCCCCACCCTTGCCTTCTTATAGCTGCCCACATTGTCTGCCCCAGGGGACCTGGCAGGGAAGGGTTAACCTGCCTGTCCAGCCACTGGCTGGGCTGCTGCTCTTCTCCAGGCTGAGCCTACCCAGAGAGCAGCAGCAGCAGTGTTGGCCAGCCAAGCAAGTTGACCCTTCCCTGCCTGCTCATCCAGGATGGACAACGTGGACAGCCACAAGTAAATAAGGTGGGGAATGAGCAGGGATCTGGGATGCTGGGTGGAAGGGGGCGGAGGGCAGTGGGCCCAATCCAGGCCTACTGGGGAGGGGAGGGGAGGGGAGGGCAGGTGAAGTGTTTACACTAAGGTGTAGCCTAGAGTGGCCACACCATAGTGCAACACGAGCTGATTAGCACTGATCAGAGATAATGCTGCCCTTGAGTGACATCACGTTGAGCCACATAATGAGTGCTTAAAACCAGTTTCAGGTGTTAAAGTGCAGAGCTCCAGGATCTACCCAAAACTGCCATGTAGCAAGGCCTTAACAGGTACTGCACAAAATTAAAGTCTGGTCCTAAATACAGAGAACATGGGCTGGTTAACACTGCTTTCCTTGAGAGTCTTGATGACTGTAAATCTCTGCCCACAGAAAGCTAGGCAATATAATGTTTCCCACTTCACACAATGTTATTTCTGAACTGGAGGGCCCACTTACAGGTATGAAAACATACATTAATGTCTTTTCTTGGCCAGCATGGGCAGATTTCCTTCTCCCTCCTGTCCTGGCTGCAGGATCGAAATCATAGCCACAGTCCTATGGCAGCAGTTGCTGCTTCCTGCCTAGTGATAGAGAGGAAAGCAGGAGGTCAGCACTGTGGCATGGCAATGTCCTGCCCCTTGCTGCTGTTGGCTGGAAGTGGTAGCAGACCAGACAACCCCGTTCTTGTGGATTCAATGCCCTAAGCAGCCTCCTGTGGCACCTGACCTAGATGCCAGATCTCTACTTCTCAATTTAAGGTTGTAGAGGACCTTTCTCCAAGCGAAAGGTTTGGGAAATGCTCATGAAGAGTTTCTTTTCTCTTTCCCTTTTGCAACAAGGAAAATGTGCAGATTTGAGCCTCCGCCAAAAGCAGGGAAGGATAAGGGGGCTGTGGCAGGGGGTAAATAAGGCCGAGAACTCGGAAGGACACTGTATTAGCCAAGTATAAAAGAGTGCTAGATGAGCATAAGGTTGAGGGGACCCTTGAGACCCACCAAAGAAGGCAATCCCATACATTAATTTGAGGGGGAGGGGAAAGCCCATGACTCCTCCTAATCCAGCCACACGTGTGAGATACGTGAATATGTTGAATCTGCATGTGAGAATCTAAAGTTACTTTCTGTTGAATCTGCTAATGCTAATGCACATATAGTTTTACTTTATGTTCACAATATATTTTGTGCCTGCCAGTCTGGCAGCACTCTTTCTAACACCTGTGGCTGGAGTAATTTAATTAGAAATGCCTTGGACAAACATAACAGTGTGCCATCCAGAAGTTAACATGATGGTACTAGAGATGCAAGCTCTACAAACGCCAGGAGCTGCAGCATGGAGATTCTGCTTGATCCCCATATAAGCAGGGAAGCAGACATCTTAAGATCTCACACTCTGTGCCTGCATTTTAAGGCCATCCACCATCCAGCCCATATTGTTCTGAGGAAATGATATAGGAAGCGTATGCAATCAAGACACAATATTTCATGCCATGCCCTTGCCTTGTGGAGGTCAGAATGGCTGGAGAGCAGAAAATCCCATAAATAAAAAGCTCATTCAGCTGGGAAGCCCACTTGATAAAGGTCACTAAATGCTTCCCTGCTGGAGTGTGAAATCAGTGAGAAGTTTAATCTGGTATGATTTGGCAATTTGTCAGGTTGAGAGGAGCTGGGCCAAGCCATGATAACAGAGCAAAGAACATGGCAACAAAATGGAGAAAGGGATAAAACAGAAGGGAGGCAATAATGAAGAGTTGGCTTCTGAGATACAGAAAATAAAGGCAGAGCGAGGCTGAACTCATGCCCACTTCTGCTCTAATTCTGTTACAAAGAAGAAAACCTGGCTGAGAAACCTCTTGACTTTATTTATGTTTTAAATTAGTTCTGTTTATAGACATATGTCACTGAGCACCCAAGCACCATGCAATGAAAGAAAGAATGTGCTCGTTCTAAAATCAATGGATGGGATTATCTGCAATCCTGAAAAGCCTCTTCAGCTACTGCCTAATCATAGAGCAGGGAGTAGAACTCAGGGCTCCCCATCCCTGGGTGCTAGGCCCTGATCCAGTAATTGTTTGTATTTTATGTTATGACTTTTCAGGAAAACGGTATAAACACAGTCCTAGCAGCCGGCGCTAGAACCAAGAGTCCTCCCTTGCCAAACTGGTAGCTACAGAATCGTGCATTTTCTTGTACCCAACTAGTAATGAACTGTTTTTCTGAGCGGTGGCAGAGTTACAACAGAAGGCTTGAAGCAAACAAACTCTGGTGAAATATTCAAATATCTTGGTATGAAAAGTGATATTTAAGTGATAACATTAGATTTAGGGAAGCCAACAAGCTTGTTAAAATAGAGATGACTTTGCCAAACTTGATGAAAACTGAACATTTAGTCTGATGACAGTTGCGGGAATGTTGTTACCAAAGTTCTAACAAAGTGAAACCCCAAAGTTTCGCGTGGTTGTGCATTTCGTTTCTTAAATGTGTTCCCTGAACTTACCTGTAGAAAACTCATAGACACTCATTAGAACTTCTAATTGGATTAATATGAACACATGGATACCGGATGCCTCTGTATTTGCATGTTTCTCTATATTTTTAGTTATATGTTGCATTTTTCTCCCTGAATTCTTGTGTGATATTTTGTGATATTCCTGCTAACCTACCGAACAGCAAGGCAAAAGGAAAACAACAACCTGAGCCATTTTTAACAATTTTTTCATTTGCCTGACAGCGGCTTTTAATCAAACGAGACATTTGGAGGTATGCATCATGCAGAAAATATACCTCGTATTAACTGCAGGAAATTACAGGCTTGTTTGGAGAAGGGGAGAAAGAGACATGAATTGATGCAACAGATACAAATTAACACCAAATATGACAAAAGGAGTCAGATATGTGATGCTAAGAAAGATTTGACCTAGTGATTTGATTATTAACTACTGCTTTGAGTGTAAGCTCTCTGGGGGCTTGTTGTTGTCCTGGGTTTGTATGTCATCAGCAATCCTTCACGGTCGAGGACAATCACTTCCACGGGTCAGGAAAAGGTTGTAGATGAGTCTGTTTCTGGCTAAGAAGGCCAATCCTAGAGCCGCAGACTCTCTGGAAAATGCCACAGGTGGTGGTTAAAGGGAGGACAGACCATGGATTTCTCAGTCTTGTTTCCTTTCCTTCCATTTCTGTCCTTTTTCTGCCTCCAGGGCAAGACAGTTTTCCTCAAAGTAAGACATACCTTATCTCACAAGGCATCGCTGTGTAACTTGCGGCACAGCACTGTTGGTGCCTGCCACTTTAAGGGCTGAGCCAAGCAGCCAGCAGGTACTTGATTGCGGTGGCCATTTTAGATCTCTGGCTGCCTATATAAACAAAGCAGTTTGCTGTTGTCAGGGCAGGATGAAACATTGCTTGGCTGCAAGGCTGAATGCAACATCCTAGAGGTAAGGGCAGGAACTTAAGGGGATAGCTTGGAGGCTCCTGGTCCTGGGCATGACCTAAAACTGCACCTTGCTGGGGGTGGGTGATCTAGTGGGGCTCCCAGTGGTGCAGGAGCCCCCAGAAAATGCCAGGCCAGTTACCACCCCAGTGAAAGGTGGGTAAGGGTGCCTTAACCCCAGCCCTCACCTTCAGGTGGGTTACATTTATCATTGAATCCAGGGAAGGCCAGGTAAGCTTTATGAAGTGCCTTAGCCTGCTGGGGTGAGTGACCCCGTGGGGCCAGGCACGCTTTATGAAGTACCTGAGCTGGGAATGGGGAACCCCAAACCTTGAGTGCAGGCGGGAGGCCTAAATCTGACCCAAGGGACCTGACTGATCAATGCTGGGGCCAGGACCCAGATAAGAGTCAGAAGGGCCAGGGGCCCACCACGAGCGATGCCCACTCAGAGCGAAAAAGCTCAGGGTCTCAACTGGCCTGAGATGGGGCCAGGGCTTAAAGAGAAGCTGAAGGTCCCAAGGAGGGGGCCACAGCTAATGGGCAAAGGGAACGATTGAGTTGACTGCCTGAGATGCCATCTGCAAGGCTTGGGCTGTAGTGTAGGGGAGGAATGGAGCTACAGATAGCACCCCCTGGCATTGGGGCAAGAATAGGCATCCTCCCACCTAATTAACACCTCAATTATGTTCCATCAAGGTGTGGAAGGGAGGTGGGAAGGCAGCGTGCCTGGATGCAGGTCGGGAAACTAGCATTGTGGTTAGTCAGGGAGCCTCACTTTGCTACAAGCCCTGTCCCAGGCTAGTCTTTCCAATTTGTGGTGTCAATACCACACTTCTTAACATTTGCCTTGAGGGTATCATCAAAGCGTTTCCTCCGGCCACTGCACGTCCTTTGTCCTTGGTGGAGTATAGCAGTTATTTTGGTTTTGTTCATGTGCACATAATGTCCTGTCCACTACAACTAATGTTGAATAATCAGTGCTTCCATACCGGTGGCATTGGCCTCAGTGAGGACACTGGTATTTGTATGACAGTCTTCCCACTTTATGCCAAGGATCTTCTGGAGGTAGCACTAGTGATGGTGTTCCAGGCTTTTCAGGTTGTCCCTGTAGGTCACACAAACTTTACAGTTATAGAAGAGTTGGGATTACCACAGCCTTATATACTAGGAGCTTTATTCAAGTCCTGATGTCTTGATCACTGAACACCCAATGATTCATCTTCCAAAGGCAGAGCTGGCACATTGGATTCTATACTGATCTCCTGGTCAATGTTGGCACTCTCTGAGAGATGGCTGCCGAGGTATGCAAAATGTTCAACATTCTCTAGCTCCTGTCTGTCAATGAGGATCTTTGCTGGGGGGGTGGGGTGTTGAAGCACCTTTGTTTTTCCAATGTTAAGGGTCAGTCCCAGGCACTGGGAGAAGAGAGAAGCAGTTAAGGGCCATTTGTAGGTCCTCCTCAATATGCTCAACAACAGTACAATCATCAGTGTATTGAAGTTCCATAATTGAGGCCAAAGTAGTCTTGGTTTTGGCACAGAGGCAGAAAGGATTGAAAAGGTTCCCATCCATCCTGTGCTCAATACTGATGATGTGTGGCACACAATTACAGATGAGCATCATGATGAATGCAAGAAAGATAGAAAACAGAATTGGTGCTATCACACAGCCCTGCTTGACACCAGTTCAAATGGCAAAAGGCTCCATAGGAGGCCACTGCATAGGATGAAGCAGCCATCTACTTATGAAGGAGTCTTAGGATGGTGATAAATTACCCTGGGCAGCCAAACTTCAATAAGATTTTCTATAAAACCTCACACTTAACAGAGTTGAAGGCTTTGGTCAAATTGATAAAGGCCTTATATAGTTCCTGGTGGTCTCAGCATTTCTTATGGATCTGCTGGGCCACAAAAGTCATGTCCATAGTGCCTCATGATGGTCTGGTCTGAAGCCACATTGAGACTTGGGAAGGATTTCCTTGGCAAGAGGGAGCAGTTGGTTCACCAAAATTTGAACGACAATCTTCCCAGAGATGGAGAGTAGGATGATACCTCAATAGTTTCCAGAGTCAGACTTGTCTCTCTTTTTAAAAATGATTACAATATCGACATTCCTCAGGTCAGCGGGGATTTCTGCAGTGTTCCAGATTTTGAGAAACAGTCTGTGGAGCTTGTTGGTCATAGTTTCCCTACCTACTTTGAAGACTTCCGCTGGTAGGCCCTCAGGTTCAGATGCTGTATTGGTCTCTATATGTCTTATCACCTGGTAGACTTCTTCAGAGGTTGGTGAACTGGCAAGCGCTTCCCTTACTGGATGCTGCAAGATGGATTCAGTGTTTTCATCAGTCACCACCAATTCTCAGTTGAGGCGCTTTTGATAGTACTTCTTGTTAGACCCCAACTCCATGCGACGTCCAACAACTACAACGATCCGATTGCTCATGGTCCTGTTACTCATTAGCCAGAGCAGAGCAGGGAGCAAACACCAGCACACATTACTCGCAACAGCTTTATTCAAATGGAGACCGCTTCGGACTAGCTCCCAAAAAACCAACAAACCGGGGAGCTGCAATGAACAATAGTTCTTCCACACTTATACACTTTGGTTTATACTCATTAACATTTATTCCACCCTGTCCCTCCTTCTGTTCCACCCATTTCTCCTCCCATCTTAAGCTCCACCTCTGTTTACTGCTTGCTTCATTAGCATCGAATTGCCTATGCATTTCATTCATTTACATGCCTTTTTGCTATGACCGCATGTCCAAGGCCATGAATCTACTTCTTTGACCAAAAACTGGAACCTTCTGGAGGCTTCTTCACCAATCACCATTCACCTTCTCGCATATGTTCATCTCGGATTCTGTTACCAATTGTGTTGTCTTTCACATTCCAGTCTGTTTTTCTCTCTCTCTCAGGTTGGGCCATCTTCCATATTCCTAAAATTTCACCTCATTCACAGCACACAGACTCGCACAAACTTACTTGCTTCTTTTTTCTCAGAAAAAAATGGTTAACACAATTAAGATGGTTACTTAGCATAAGCAAATGGCTGGCTTAGCATAAGCATTCATAAGCAAAATCTGCTTGCCTAAGCATCTTGCAATATACTTTTAATATATTATTCTGCCTTGTGGTCAGCAGCTCTGCTAGGCTACAGGTTACAGCCTTGTATTCAGCTGCAAATCCAGTGCTCCCTAAAATCCACATATGATGATTACCCTAACACTTCTTCCAGTGTCATGATTGTCAACAAATTGTTGGATTTCTTTTGCCTTCTCTTCCCACCATTTCTTTTTGATTTCTCAAATCTTCCTCTGGGCTTCAGATTTAAACCATCAAAAAGTTATCTGCTTCTTACTGGATGTAGGATGGTTTTGCCAGTCACAGAAAGCTTTTCTCTTCCAACTGAAAAGGGGTTTGATCTCAGCATTTTTTTTGTCAAACCTGTCCACATGGAATCCTGAAGGAAAAGGGCCAATGTGGTACCTATTTTTAAGAATGGAAGGAAGGAGGATCTGGGTAACTATAGACTGTTTAGTCTCACCTCTATCCTCAAGAAAACCTTTGAAAAAATTATTAAGGATCACATTTGTGGGAGTCCAGTGGGGAAAGCAATGCTAAAGGGCAACCAGCACAAATTCATAGCAGGTAGATCCTGCCTGACGAACCTTGTTTCTTTTTACAACCAAGTCACAAAATGCTTAGATGCAGGAATTGAGGTAGATGTTATCTACTTGGATTTTAAGAAGGCCTTTGATACGGTATCTCATTTTATTCTCACAGATAAACTGAGCGACTATAATATAGATTATTACAGTCAGGTGGGTGGCAAATTGGCTTGGGGGTTGCAGCCAGAGAGTAGTGGTGGATGGATTGGTATCGACTTGGAAGGAAGCGGGCAGTGGAATTCCACAAGACTCGGTCCTTGCACCAATCCTGTTCAATGTCTTCATCAGTGACTTGGATGAGGGCATGAAAAGCACACTGTCCAAATTCACAGATGATACTAGATTATGGGGTAAAGTTAACACACAAGAGGGTAGGGAAAAAAGCCAGGTGGAATTGGACAGGTTGGAAAAGTGGGCAGAACAGAATAGGATGCAGTTCAATAAGGACCAATGCAAGGTGCTGTGCCTGGGGAGAAGAAATCACCAGCACACTTACAGGCTGAGGGAGGATCTTTTCAGCAGCACAGCAGTGGAAAGGGATCTTGGAGTCACTGTTGACTCCAAAATGAACATGAGTCGTCAATGTGACAAAATGATCAGTAAAACTAACCACACTTTATCATGCATTAGCAGGTGCATGACAAACTGGTCCCTGGAGGTGAGAGACACACCTAAGACCCTCCAGATAAGGGTGACAAGAGTGAACAACTGCCCTAGGTCTCATTTGCATCCGAGATGGAACCAGATGACCATTCATTTACATGAGAGATGGAGAACAGAAAGCCTGAAGCAGAGACTGCAGTGAATTCTGGGACCAGAGAAGCAGGGGAGCACTGCATGATGGGGAATCTGTGCTTCAAATGTTAATCAACCCATGTTCACACACACCCAGCTCAGCATTTATCAGACCAGTTCTAATCTGGATTTACTAAGGACTTTTCCCC
>NW_005842916.1:299714-305898 GCF_000455745.1 Alligator sinensis
TTGTTGCTCTTATGAACTGATTCTTGGCATATGAGGGTGTCAGCCTGTCCATGCTGATCAGCCCGGCCAGGTCAGGCGTGTCACGTTAATTTGTGTGTGTTTGTGTGTATGACTGATTTGGTGAGTGGAGGAACCCAGTCCCATTGAAATTGAGTTCTGCAAGATAGCTCCACTGGGGGTGAGGGCTTGCAGATGGGAGAAATACAGCTCCGTATAGTAACAACAAGCAGTACATTGACAGAATCACCAAGACCCTAGAAACTATCCCTAATAAATGAGCACACCCCAAAGTAATGGGCAAATTTAGTAACACCGGTGGCTTGGGTGAAGCTATTAGGGGATGGAGGAGGCCTCATAGGGGACCCCTGGCAGTATGGGGACCCCAGTGCCAGAGAGGGCGCAGCATTTGGGGGTGCACTGACCCCAGCACCAGAGAGGGCACAGCACTTTGCAGGGCTGTGGGAAGCCCAGGTGCCAGTGAAGGCGCAGTGTGAGACTGGGGCTGTGGAGAGCCCGAGTGCCAGAGAGGGCGCAGAGCGAGACAGAGCCGCAGAGAGCCCAGGGAGGAAAAGGGGGCTAAATTATAACAAGGCCCAGACCAAACAATGTCAGTGCCATCTGTGAGGCTTGGGGCATGGTAAAAGGGTGGTTGGAGCCACGCATAGCCCATAAGGCTAAGGTGCCCCGAAACACCCATTGTAGAACAGGACCCACAAGGGGTTCAGGAGCCCACAGGGTCAGAGCACAGTAAAAACCGTGTCCAAAAAAACATAAAGGCAGCCTCCCTAATATATATTTTTCAGCAAAGATGTGGTGGGTGAGAATCAAAGGTGCCCTTTGGGCCAACTTGGCATGGGAAGGAGGCCTTGGGGAGATCACAGCCATCCCACAGGACCCTGCACCATGACACAATGCAAGCCTGATGGACATGACTAATCTCACTAAATTATGATTGGTCAAGCAGTCATCCGCTCCTCTCATGACACATGTGATATGGACATCTTTTAGATCAGTGGTTCTCAACTGGGGGTCCACAACTCCCTGGAGGGCCATAAGCAGGTTTCAGGGAGTCTGTTGGTACTGCCAGTCTTGTGCAATTGTGATCTCCAAGGTCAGCCTGTGCCCAGGCTGAACCCACCACCACTGCTGCCACCAGGTTCATGGAAAAATATGGATTTTCTTCTTTAAAGGATAAAAACATGGGAATTATGGGCTTCCCCTTGCAGGCTTGTAGTGCTCCAGTTTGCAAGGGGCTGCTCTTGGGACTGTGAGGAGCAGGAGGAGGCCAATACCACCTGGAATGCCATATATATGGCAGCCAGGAAGCATTGGAGAGCAGGTCCCTGCCGGTAAGTCAGGAGAGGCATAAGTGATGCATCAGAGGGGTGAGGGGGCATATGTCACCCCTCCCCTCTGCTAATTTCTGTGCTCACAATGGGCCCAGGGCTGCAATCTAGTCAGACTGGACAGTGGGACCTGGTGCAGGAAGGCAGAGCCGGGTGGTGAGACTCATTGCCACCATTGCCAGGACCCCTGCACCAGCTGCACTGCCAGCAGTGGGAGGCATAATGGATCAGGAGGAACCACAGTGCCCTTACCTCCTCCCGCTGCCAGAGGTGAGGTGAGGTGGGGGGCAGTGTGGGTGGCCTGAGAGGAGCAGCAGCAGTCAAGCCATGTGTGCCTCCTGCTACACACAACCCCACTCCTGCTGTGGGTTGGAAGTGAGGGGCATCAGCAGGGCCAAGGGGTTGCAAGTTGAGAGTCAGAGGCACCAGCAGTGCTGGTGGTTGGGTGTGGGTTGGGAGTGAGGGGCACCGGAAGGGGCAAGGGGCTGTGGGTTAAGAGTAAGGGGCACCAGCAGGGCTAGGGGCTATGTGTTGTAAGTGAGGGGCAATGGCAGGGTTGCGGGGTGGGAAGCTGTGGCTTGGGAGTGAGGGGCATCAGCAGGGCCAAGGGGCTGCCAGTCGGGAGTGAGGAGTGTCTTGAGTACAAAGAATTTAAGAACCACTTTTTTAGATTACACGCTCTTACGATGAAGTAGCCAAAGAGGTACCATTGTTTTGAATAGGGTTGTTGCCATGTTGTTTTACACCTGTCATGGTGTCTGAAGATAGTGTTAGTAATGACAGGGTCATGTTCTGGACACTTACTGAATAAAACGATGTCATTGGAATTGGCCTTGCCCATTCCTTCTCTTCCAATTGTGCTCCTCCACATGTTAAAGTCCGGCCAAGGCTCATACTGAAGTCTCCATGAAAAATAATCTTGTTTTCTTTTGGGATGCTAGTCAGGATTTCATTGAGGTCAGCATAAAGCTCTTCTTTCTGTTCTTCTTTAGCTTTGACTGTTGAGTTGGAGGTGGAGAGTCATGAGTTGCTCATTAATGCCAACAGGGAATTCGGGCAGAGAAGGTTCTTTGGGTAAATATGATATCTTTCAAGTTGGTCTAATAAAAGATATTAAATTTCCCAAAAAACCTTGTCTACCTGTCCTTAGACTAACACGGCTACTACTTACATCCCTAAAATAGAGAATTTAGTCATTCAGCTGACAATCTGGTTCTTAATGGCAAAAACCTACGCCATGTATTGGCCTTTCATTTTCAGGTTTCCCTTTCCAGAAGAACATATAGCCACCCCCCTCCTCTCTCAGTTCATCTTCATCTGCACATCTGGTTTTGCTGAGAGCAGCGATATCGATGTTATATCACAAGAGGTCTGCATAGCCATTTCCAGGAAGATCACTCTAATTGTGGTCAAAACAAAATTGTCTTTTGCATCCTGGAATGTATGAGCCATACTAGATGACCCAAACAGTGACAAACCTGAACACAGAACTGCTATTGTCACCTGAGAACTCTTGCAATATAACATCAATATCACTTTGCTTAGACCTGCTTACTTTTGTGTAGTTTATGTAATAGTTGGGGGGTCTGAGTTATGATGTAGAAACCCAAGATCAATCCTCTGTTCTGAGCTATCAACTCTTCCTAGGCAAATGCTCTCCCCAGGAAGCTTTTGAAGCTGTTCCACTCTGTGCATTATTCACTGAGCTGGAGTAAAAGTGAATATGGCTTTGATACTCACCTTGTAGACCTGGTGGTGCAAGTAACTATGTTGATCTGGCACCAGGCCTGTATGGCTTGGCTTCATCCTTGGGTTACTTCATGTTCTTTCTTTAAGTTTAATAATCATTACATGGAGGGCACATCTACATGAGATGCATTACTGCACAGTTGACTGATTTACTGCACAGTAAGCATCACTGTCTACACATGTTGATGCTTACTGTGCAGTAAATTAGTCTACTCCACAGTTAATATGCTACCTGCAAATGCAGGTAGAAAATTAACTGTGGGGTAGTTACTTTGCAGTAAGACACGTGTAGATGCCAAACGGGAGCAAATTTGCTTTCGGTCAGCCCCACCACCAGGGGGCCACCCCCAGGCTAGCCCCAGAGCCATGGGGTTTGGAGCTCCTCCAGCCCTAGGGCTGGGATGGCTCTTTGCTTGCCCCAGACCCTGCCCCTTAAAAGGTTGCAGTGATTCCAGGTCACTGATGGCCTGGAGCATGATGGATTGAAAGCCCCTCTGGCTGTAGTAGAGGTGGTTGCCTAATGGGGATCTGGGTCCCATCCAGGGCCCTGATGCACTGGGGGAAACCCAAGGTGCAGAACCCAGACACAACCTCCAGGGGGTCATGCACTGGAGCTTGGTGTGCCCCAGAACATCCTGGAGGGTGCTGCACTCCTCCAGGATGGCCTCCCAGTGGTCACCTTGCACATGCTGAAGAGGTGGCTGACATAGTGCAGGCTGGTGGGTGTGGCCAGCCGGGTGTCCATGAGGAGGGGCCACCACATGGTGGTGTCCTGTCACTCCAGGTGCAGGCAGAGCTGCTCTAGTAGTTCCTAGAAGGTGGCCCAGCTCATGTGGAATGACCCCAGCCACTTCTTGTCATCCCAGGTGTCCTGAAAAATTGCAGCCACCACAGGCAATGGGGTTTGAGCCCCAGGAGTACATGGATGGCAATGGAGGCAGCATCTACCTGTGCATGGTTGGCATCCCTACTGGGGTACAGGCAGTAGCAGTGTGGTGGAATGAGGCCTGCGACACTGTGGTGAGCCTGGCCACATGGCTGCACTGCATGTGGGGGCAGGCAGGGCCAAGACTGACCTGGGCTAGGTGGTGGTCACTGTGGTGGCACAGCATGGCAACCAGGGTGTTGAGCAGGACCTTAGGGTGCTGGACATTGCTACCAGGGCCTGGGAGTGGAGCAGCCATCACACGGTGGGCACAGGCTCTGGTGACAGTCATAGAGGGCTGTGCGAGCACGTTGCAGCCTGCTCCAGCCCAGAAACGCAGGTGACTGGGGACCAGCCCATGGGGCTGGCTTTTAAAAAGGCCCCTCAGCCATAGGCAACTATTGCCATAGCCTCCAGCTCCACCTGGCTGCTGCAGGAGGGTGATGCAAGGCCAGAAGAGGCCAGGACCAAGCTAACGCCATGAGGGCAAATATGCTCCCAAATGTCCACACATGTAGACGTCTGCCCAGGGTGGGTTTACCATTACTGCAGATTAAATCCATATAGCAGCAATTGTGCATATAAACACGCCCAGTGAATATAACTAGAGAGCAACTGATCGGACTGGCAGGCAGAAGGGAAGCATGCAGTGTTACTTGTCTGAAGCATGATAGAGTTATATCTTGAATGGCCTAATCAGTAGGCTACAGAGTCAAGCTCTTCCTTCCTTGCTGTCCTTATGGCTACATGACTTGCACTTATGGCAGCATTGTGGCCCAGCTTCTTCAGTGAGAGGTGGAAGGCACCCGTTCCCAAGCCTAGCAAAACTCCTGGTGGTTAGGGCATGAAACTCCTCTCAGGCTGAGGACAGGACTGAACCCACACCTCTCACTTTCTGGGTAAGTGGCCTAAACATTAGACTATGATATAAAACATAGGGCACAACCTTGAAATACAGTGAATGCTATTCAGTTCTTTCAAAGAATACTTGTCAGCACATACTTGCAGGAATTACTTCTGGGTTCTGGATCCTAAGCAGATGGAGGTGCACCTAATTTGGAGCACTGATTCTAGTGGCCAAACACCAGAGAGTTGTAGGAATTCAAACACCACTTCTGTGGTACCCCACTCTCTTAATGCACTGTATAGGGAGCCTAGCTATCTAACTCTGAGTTTTGGGTCCCTCTCCTGGGCCCTGGCTTCTAAAAGTTGCCTATGAGTGTCAAACTAAGATGCCAGAAGTAGAAGTTATGCAGGGGTGATGCATCTCGGTCCTTTTGTGATCCCAAGACTTACATTTTCATCAGTCTTTCAATCAAGCCATTACAGATTTGCATAAATAGTACTTATCTCTTATGACTTCTTGTTTGTGATCCTTTTGTAGAGAAGTTTAGTTAATATATACTGTTTGTTGGATCCTAATGTAAATTGCCAGAAAACAGAAATTGTTTGCAGAACTTTTCATTGCAACTTGCAAATGAAAAATTAGAGACATCCACCCACTTTCTGCTTGCTTATGCAAATATCTTATGCCTAGCAAAAGCACATGTATTTTCAGCAAAAGCCATTAAAAAGGCAGTGCTTTCCAACTATCATCACACTTTTGCCACAGAAATTTCCTAATCTGAGAAGAGGGGAAATGTTGGTAAACTCAAATATCACTATGTGGCAGTTGCTGGGATATTATTTTAAAATTATTAGTGCAACCTGTACATTGCAATCGTACAGAAAGTTTATTGTAAGATCACACACACTGCCATCACTTGTGGCCAGGGACTTGGGCAGGAGTTGCATGTTGTGGGGCTGGCCCTGCACACTGCCACCACGTGCAGCCAGACTGGGGTGGGAGCCCAGAAGCTGCATGTTATGGGGACAGGTGGGGCTGGCCACACCCCCTGCCACCATGTGTGGCCAGGGAATGGGGTGCGAGTGCTATGGGGCTGGACCCACTCACTGCCTCCACCTGTCCCCAAGGACTGGGGTAGGAATGCGGGGAGCTGTGCACTATGGGGCTGGCCCAGCTCTCTGCTACCACATGCAGCTCCAAGGACTCTGAGGACCTCTCCCCTTGCCGCCCACTCCCTTCCACCTCCTCACTATAACCCCCCATACCCCCACACACCCTTCCACAGCCCTCACACACTCATACATCACCCAGCCATAC
>NW_005842916.1:305933-318646 GCF_000455745.1 Alligator sinensis
CATCTCTCTCTCTCTCTCTCTCACACACACACACACACACACACACACACACACACACACACACCACCCCCCCACCTCTCTCTCTCTCTCTCACACACACACACACACACACCCTCTTACCATACAAACAATATACAAGAGTAAGACTGTATTTTGAGTTATTATACAATCATCTCTAGATATACTATGCAAACACACAAATCAGGTCAAAATATTTTTTAAAATAACACTAAAATAAGTTATAGTAGAGGTTTGAATATTTTTTTTTTACTATACAATGTGGGTATTTTTCCAGTTTCAAGATGGCACCCCCCACCCAAAAGGAGTACTTCTGGGGCAAGAGGAGGGATGTCCAGTGGCAAAGGTAAGGGATTAGGGGTGGGACTTCTGGTCCTAAGATGGCATCAAGCGGTGAGGCTACCCTTGTGGCTCTCCACAGCTCGCCAAAGCTTGTTAAACAGCTCTCCAGGCAAAATAATTGCCTGCCCCTGCTCTACACAGTCAAGTTTTTTTTCAGTTTAGTTTAAAAATGCTTTTTCAAAAACAATCACAGAAATAAAAGACCCAAAAGAAAAGGAAAGAAAAAGCAGTTTATCACTGTTCTTTTAGGTTAGGGCCCAATTTTTTTACTCTGATATAAGCATCAGATTCTGACTGACATTGGTGTACACTGCACATATTCATCTGAAGACAAAGTCTGGCTTTTTAAATGCACAAATTTGTTTTCTTTACACAGAGCAGAGTACGGCAAAGGCAAAATACTTCAAAGGAAAAAATTGTTATGAACTGCTGTCACCTGATTTCTGCACCAATCACCTTGCACATGCTCTCTTTTATTCAGGTAAAGCTCTCACAAAACGATTTATTTAGATATCACAGTTCATAAATGCCTGCCCTCCCCCACCACCCTTTTTCCTGGAATGTAATCTGTGTTTTATTCTTTGAAACAGTTTCAGTAAATTTTATATTCAGTGAGTTATGCCAGATGCTTTTGGAAGGTAAAGTTTTAAGCCTGGACTTTCTGGAAATTGTATTATGTTTAAAGTATAGTTATTGTGTTAGCCTATTAAATTTTTCCAGGTAATAAATGGATGCTTGCTGAGAGAGTTATGCATGCATCTGAGACACTGTATTTGGATCTCTGCTGTGTTTTCACGCTGAACTCCTGTTGTGCTGATGGAATCTAATTTAGGAATGAAATCCATGTAACAATGTTAGTCCATTCTTACCACTAAAATCTCCCACTAAGATCTTCCACTAAGCTCACTGGAGATAGCAGTTTAATAATAGCACAGTTTGAACACTTATATTATGCATTTATTTTTGAAGTGCAGGAACGCATTCTCATCTGATTTCCTTGAAAGAGTGCCAACATTTCTCTTATCACATAAATATTTATAATAGATGTGCTGAAATAGTCTTCAGAAAATACAATGTCAGATGTTAATAGAAAAATTTTACACAGATGAAAGGCGAGTTGCGGCTTTATTTTAAGTGCACTAGAATACCTTAAAATGTTTTATTCATAAATGAGGTTGATGAGAATGGCTCGTTTAATTCTCCTTCCACAATTCACAGATAACTGTAAATTACAGAATTAAGCACCTTGTGGAAGAGGGGGAGAGCTTTGCCTTCAATGGGAATCCATTTCAAACACACAGCTTTACTACAAATCCCACTGAAGTTGCTGGACTTCATCAGGCCCCGGATGTTAATGCTAAACATTGTTCTTTTCATTTTCAGATCATAATCTGAGTAAATGGTAGGCATGTAAAAGACATGTAAAATCAACATTAACCAAAGACAGATTTCTAAGCAAAAAGGACTCATGGGCAGATTTGCATGGAGCATTAATGGCCTGCTGTTCCCAAATTGTGAGCCTTCATCTCTATAAAGAATAGAGGTATGAAAAATGACAGTGTCCTTGCAAGCTTACACTATTTCTTTGGAAGACAAGCATGGAAATTTTTAAGCAATCTTGCCCTCTCTTCCACAAAAAGTCTACCTGAAGAAAGGAAAACAGGAAGATAGAGTACGGGTTTAAATAAAGAAGATGCAGGAGACAGGACAGTATCAAGTTTTGAAAAGTTCAAGGTCAAATTCAGCCCTAGAATCAACATGTAGCAACAGTGGAATTGGGTGTGGGGGAATTTTTGATTAGCAGCAGCCTTGCAATTGCTCTCTATGAAGTGGAAGTCCTACACCGTGCAGAGGATCTGCTCAAAGGTTAAAACGTTTTGGTTAATATGAAGTGGTTTTCCTATGCAGTTGGTTTGGCATGATATCCTTGCTGCAACTTGAGCCCATTGCTCCTTGTTCTGGCTTTCTCTTGGGAGGTGGGAGATGTAACTTTGAACCCCTTCAGGTGGAGAAGAGCCTAGAACTCAAGTCTTCCACTTCCTGGGAGACTTTATTATAAAAAGGGTCCAGAGACCAACTAATACTGCCTTGATGTCGGAAGAGGGATATCATCATGAGAGATGTCAGAAGACCCATTATTTTCCTGGAAACTGAAAAATCAGGCCTGGGCATCCCTGTCATCAATTATCTCTCTTCACCTGATTTGTCCATAAGCCGGCTGTGTTTTCTCAGTGTGCATTTTGTATTGATGGAAAGATACTGATGAGTGTAGCAATAGCTGAGTACCTTAGGTTCTGAAAGATTCATCTGGAAAGCTTCTCATTTCTATGCCTCTCCCCAGAATTAACACCTCTGAAGATAAGCTTGATCATGAAAGTCGCTGCGAAGTTGAATGATTAAATTTATTCATAGTCAATTGATTTCTCTCTCTCTCTCTCTCTCTCTCTCTCTGCAAGAGCTCCAAATGATCTGCAAAAAAAAATTAGTCTTGCTGTTGACACAGTGGTGTGCCAACCATGTGCAGTAACTTGGTGCGTTGTGTATGCCAATATCAGAAGTGTCAAATAACTGGTTTGCCTTCAGGATATATTGCTAGGGGAATCTATGGTGAGGGGAGAAAAAAGATCTACTGCAGTTAAGCTTTATAATATACATTTATTTCATTGCTTTTCTCTTAATCTAAAGTTTCTAGGTAAATTTCACCCTTGATTCAAGCTCAGCGAATCTGAACTTCTCCCTAATTACAGAATTCCAAAGGACTGATAATAAGAATACAAAGCAAGTTCAGTTACCTGGGTACTTGGGTTTTTCTTGTGGCTGCTACATGTATCATTTTATGCAAGAAAGATCATATCAGACTAAACTGTGTGACAGAACTACTGATTGATTTGACAAAGACAATGCAGTGGGATCTACTGTATCTGGGTTTAAGCAAATCTTTTGATAGTATGCCTCACAAGAAATTATTATTGAAAGCCAAAAAAGATGGGCGTTAATATTGTATTTATAGAGTCCAAATGGGTGGCAATAGTAATTTTAAATTATGCCAAAAAGGGATTTATTGAGTTGGAGAAGAGTTACTAGTGATACTCTTCAATGACTGGTCTTGGGATCAATCCCATCTAACAGTGTTATTGGTGACCATGTACAAAAAACAAATTTGTTCTTACAAATTTTGCACATGGCAAAAAGTTGGAGGAGACTGCCAGCAGTGAGGAGGACTCAATTGTCCTATAGGAATATTAGATAATATTGTGGATTGGAGTAACAGAAATGGTATATGATTTTAAAGTGCAAAGTCATGCACTTAGGGACAAAGGATAAGGACTTTGCTGTAATTCATCAGAGAGTGAAGGTGGCAGAGGAAGAGAAGAGGAGAATCTATGTGCATTGGTTGTCTGCAGGATGATCTTGATGGAGCTGTGAAAAAGGCTAAGGAAATTCTAGGCTGCTACAGGCAAGGTATTTTTAGTAGAGATAGGAAAGTTTTAATATTACTATCCAAGTATTGACAAGACCTTATTTAAAATGCAGTGTGTACAGTTCAAGCCAATCGTATTGAAAAAAGTAGTTGTAGAGGCATGTGACAGGACACACATCCAGTGGCTCTGCAGTGCCCTCTAGTCTAGTAGATGCAAGACTCCTGCCTCCTCGGATCTCCCTTCCCTACTGCCCGCCTGACGCACCTTGATGTTGTTCTAAACAGAACGGTGGGAGGTTGCTCCGAGGCCCAGAGGGAGTCCAGTCCATTGTTGGCCTGCCTTTGTTTAATCCATCATGGCCCCTCCTGCCCTACTGATGCCCTAGGACACTGAGTGCCTTAAGGACAGTGTTCATGGCCTCTGTCTACCCCCATAGCCACACCTATGGCTCACAGATAATACACAATCCCTCTTCAGAGAGCTTGCCCAGCTCCACTGGAATGGTTGGCCTTTTTGGGCATCAAAACCCTTGTAGGAGCTTTGGCTTTCACCCATTTTCTCTAGTTGTGCCCCTTTTAGCCTAATCCCTCTACATAAGGCCTAAGCTTCTGGACTCCCACCCCAGTCTCACCCTTTTTGGGGCTCTGGGCCCTTGGCCCTGTTATCCCCCCTCCTGGGATCTGTCCCAAGTCTTCCTTTCTCAGGCTCTGGGGTCCCCTCAGCCCCATCTTTGTCTCTCTTGGGCCCTAACTCAGGCCTTCCTGGCCTCAAAGCACCTCTCTTCCCCCTTGCCCATTGCTTGGGTTTTGGCCCTCTTGACCTTAGGCTACTTATGTTATGTCTGCCCTTCAGGCACCTCACTATAGCCTGAACCTCAGGGATCCTCCTGCAATCTCCTCATCACCCCTTCTAGCCGCTCCCAGTCCACCAGTTTAAACTAAAATGAAAAAGCAAGCAGCTACTTTAACAAAAACCTCCCCATTTTGGGTGGACAAATATTTGAGCATTCCTCATCCCCTGGGGCTTTCACCTCTCTGCCTTCAGAGTGCCCCAGCACCTGCCAGGGTGGTCTCATGCAGCCTCTTTCTCCAGAAAGTTTGGCTCTCTGCAATGCACCCTCCCTCTCCCTTCTCAGATGCTCGGCCTTTCTATCCTGAAGTGCTACACACTGTGAGTCAAGTGACTCTCTAGCCTGCCCAGATGTTCCTCTTTAGGCCTAATGGGCAGCTTACTCTTACCTGTTTAGGTCTGCTACATGCACCCTTTGCCTCAGCTGCCTGTCTACCTATGCAGAAGGTTAGCCTGCTGTGATTTCCCCTTCTCAGTAACAGGAGTCTTTGGCTCCATTACAGGGCAAAGATTCTAAATTGTTTCAAGATGGGGCTTGGTAAGTTCATCATATAGTTTAGTGGGAAAGGGTAGGGCAGTTTAGTGAGATAGGGTAGGGCAGGGGTGATTTTGGAGTTAATAATTAATGCTTCTGATTAGACTCTTTAAGTGATTCATTTTTTTTGGTGTTCCCCAGAGAAGGACAAAGAGAGTCAATCACCAGAGGGGCTGTTGTCATTCAAAAGAAATCTCTTATTCCTTCACTGATAATATGGGCAGAATCTGGTGACAAGCAGAAAATAAAGAAAGAGGCTAAAGGCTGAGAGGCAGCTTTCCAGCAGCAGGGAGAAGGCAGGCATTGGAGAGAGTTTTATGGTGGGGTGGTAGGCTGCCAATATCATGGGATTTGTGGGGGGACTTCAAAGTCTTTTTGCAGATGTGTTTTAGTTTTAATTACAAGGAATTCTATAGTTTCCTTATGTTTGTACCATATGACATTGTATTTAATCGATTAATATCATGTTTCAAGGCTTCTGCTGGTCAACAGTAGGGATCAAGATTTTTTTTTTTCCTCCCTTGAATGAGTAACTAGCCTTCTTTATTTCCAACTTCTTCTAAACCATTGAAGGAAAGGTAGGGTTTACTACTGTTCTTTGTATTACTATGAAACCTCTGGGGGGCGGGGAGTCCTTGCCTGGCTGGTGGGTCTTTTCCCCACCCTCTGGGTCAAGTCATTTGCCATATTTTAGTTCAGCAATGAATTTTTCCCAAGGTCAAGCTGGCAAGGACTATTGAGATGTCTTTGTCTTCCTTTGTGGTGTGCAGGCATAGTCCACTTCTAGACTCATCTCAGTTGTGCACATCTAAAAAATTACCTGTCAGTTAGGGGACTTAAAGCATTAGCAACCTCCTTGTTCTGTCTTGCTCTCTTCCTGTGACACACTGTAGTTTCTGAAGCTTTTTGGTTTGTTTTGGGTTTTGTTTTTTTTACAAATGACACTAAATTATTATAGTGTGTTAGAAAGTGCTTTGTGGTCATAGTGTGTAGGAGAGCCTGGAGTAGATACCTTTTCTGGTCTACTACATAGTGGCTTGCAATTGGAGGGGCCTGATTCAGTGACCTAGGTGGCCCCTTCCATTCCCATATTTCAACATATCAAGGATAGTATATGCCCTAAATGTAAACCCCATACATTAATCTCTCTGAATTTTTAACAACAGCATCATATACTGAATCTGGATTCCCAGTCTCCTTGGCAATCTGATAGATTGAGCTGACACTGAGATCCAGACATGCCTGATATTTAGAAGGCTTAAAATCCAAGTCTGGATTTGAATTGTGTGGCTGAGGCTTGGCTCCACAGCTATCTCACATCTTCATCTGGTTTGTCAACTGGTTGAGTCCCTAGTTCAGTCTCAATAAATGTATGAGTCAGCAGCAAGTTATGCCATTCCTGAGGGCTGGGGCAGACCCCAGCCTCATCCCCTTGCTCTAGCTGATCTTCCTCCTCTAAGAGCCCCTCCTACTTGCTTTAATATGCTGGATGGAGTAGTATTTGCCCCTAGAGCAAGCTAGTTTCTTGCACTTGCTGAGAGGTGAGGAAGCAGAAATGGCCTGACAGTATGCAAACGTGTAAGAGGGTATTTTTAAAACTATGATTAAATTTTGGAAGAAAGTAAATCTGCTTGTGGGAGGAGCATTGTTTAAAAATAGAGTTTTCACACTTGGTAATTCAATTAACAATGGCATTTGGGCTTTGATTTGTCATCAGTCTAAATAAACATCCATAACCATATTTGTAAACCTTGTGTAATATATTTCCCTTTTTAATCAGATCCTTTCAGGTGGCAGGCTGCAAGGTGGAGGTGTTGTCACATAGCCTTGTATCTTTTAAAGGTCAGTGGGTTTGTAGTTATCTTTAAAGTTCACTAAACTGCTGTCACTTTGGGAAACTGCATCTGATTCATAGACTGCAATTCTTCAGAAAAAAAGGCTGAATAAGAGGTGGAAGGGAAGCAGGGATAGCAGGGAGAAAACTACACGGAGAAAATGAGGCCCTCACAGTGGTCACAACTATAGCTAATCAATAAAATATGATGGGTTTCATCAAAAGAATATTACTGGAAATGGAAGGATGCACACACTGAATGCGACTCTAGTATTTTAAAAGAAAATACAAAAGGCCCCTCTTTTGAGCATGGAGATAATTTCTCTTTAAAAGAGGATTTTGATGGGCAGTGGCAAATCAAAAGCAGCCTCTGGAACATACTATGGAAATATGCTTCCACCTTTTCTTTCTTTCTTCAGTGCTTCTCTGCCAAGTTATTTGCACACTTCAACCCTGCTACATCCAACCCTGGATCTCAATATGTGGCTTTGGATTTTGACACACAATGCCCCACAATATGGGTGGGTTTGGATACAGTGCCTTGATGTGGCCCGTATAGAAAGCAGCTGCTTGTGGAATGTGGGTCTGGGTACAGGGTTCAGTTTTAAACTGCCCCTAATTTTTGTTTGAAATGTCTAGAAATAAAAGACAAAACTCAGTGATAAGCAGGTTGCAATCAAAGCCACGTTTGAGTCTTGTAGGAATAACCTTGAGTAGTGGATGGAAAGCCATATTCCCCAGTGTAGAGGGGAAAACACCAGTCTGCCATCCTTCAGGAAGGTGCAGGATGTGTGGACCTCTACTGTCATGCAACTCGCTGGTTGGTGCTGGTGGTCAGACATCACCCTGTCCTGTCCCTGCCACCTTGGGGAGCTTGAGCAGGAAATCTGTATTTGTATCTGGCACCAGCGAAGGAGAGTAACAGAATAAGGCACTTGCACGTAATCCTCTACCTTTTCCTGTACACTCAAGCATCTGGCCCCAGGACTGTAAACTAAATTATGGTTACAGGTAATGCCTACTGCAACCCTCAGCAGCCCCTTCTATGGCTGTGGGGCTGTGACACTCAAGAATATCCTCTTAATTCCTCAACTACATCTGTTGACTACCAGACAGAAGACCTGGGTTCAATTTCCAGACATTTATACAACTACAGCCATGGAGGCACCAAACATTTGGACTCAGTCTGGTCTTTGGATTCTGTCTCAGTGGCCTAAAGGGAGGGTGGCAGGTCTGGGCAACCTCCACTCCTCCAAAAATTCCTGCCCAGGCATATGCATTGAAGGCCTAGGTGGCCCTCATGCACACTCTACCATCCAGGAGGATTGCCACTATATATAATCTGTTGACTGGCAACTAGATTCTCTCATTGCTCATCTTCTCCACTACATACAGCTGACCTTTTTCATTTGTAGCTGTTTTCTGTTGAGTTATGAGGTTATGCCCTTTACTTCTATGTCGGTGTCTACGGATGGACATATTCTGTTAACTTACATAGGGTTTAATGAGAATGAGGCAGGAGTGTGTTTGCCCTAATAAACTATTTTGTATAATTAAGGTATTCTAAGGTTTTAATTATCTTCAAAAATATGTGCACATACCCTCAATTTTTGTAGGGTTACTTATTATTTTTGCTTGGAGACATTTTGTTATTACGGTTTCATTATTTGTACTTCTGCAGTGCTCAAAATATAATCTATGAAGACAGATCCTGCCTTCTAGAGCATCGGTAGTAAATCTGCTGAGCAACAATAAAAGAACAAGAAACTGAATGAAAAAAGGAGATTAATTTTCATCCTGTTTAAAGATGTCTACACAGCTTTGGGCTTCAGTTACCCAAAGTAATAAAGATAAATACTATATCCAAATATTACTGCAACAAAAACATGGCTTGCCAGCTTGTGAGCTCGCAAGGTGGCATATGGTCAGATATTAAGGCAAATATCCACACTCTTGAGAAAACTGGTCTGGGGAGGGATAAATTCAGAAGTAATGTGTAAAGGGGTGTACATTATATCTAAGGAGCCTTCTACATGTGCAGATAAAGGCGCGATAGGATCTAATGCACAATTTACACAATCACATCTCCTGCCATGCCACACATGCACTTGGAGGCGCAATTGTGGGATCTCACATTAGATCCCATGGCACCTTATTGCCAATGAAGGGGAAGCTTGATGGCAAGAAGCCAACTGGCACTAGCAAGAAGCAAGCTCCCATGGCTGGGAGTCCCATGCATCCCAGTTGAGGGGCTCCAGCCATGGGGGGCACCCTAAACAGTCTCAGGGCTGAAGGATAACTGTTGCAGTGATATCCTCATCCTTGCGGTGCAGGAAACTTCCAGGGCCAGAGGATCACCTTGTGGTGATCCCTTTATCCCCAGGGTGCGGGGAAACCCCGGGGCTGTAGGATCACTGCAGGATGATCTCCCCACCCTAGGGGTGTGGGAAACCCCTGGGGCTGAAGGATCATTGTGATCCTCCAGCCATGGGCATTTGCCACACCCCAGAGCCCTAGGGATCAGCCCAGGGTCCAGGGCTTTCCCATACCCCTGATCCCTAGGGCTTGGGGGTGCAGGAAGCCCATGGACTCTGCAGATCAGAGCTCCCTAGGGCTCCAGGGTTTTCTCTTGGGCATGGTGTACCCCTGCAGCTGGGAGCCTCATCAGCTGATAGGGCTCCCAGCTGCAGGGAAGACCCTACTACATGTGCAAATTAAAGTTTGATAGCAACCAGCTATAACACTAGTACACATCTTTTAGGTCTACCTTTATAGCTGGTTGGAGCTTTTTACTGTGTTTATTGACAGCTACTTTGCACGTGTAGCTGGTCTCCAGGTAATCACAAAATGAACCAGTTAAATGCGCAACACCTGTACTATGTAGAGGCAGCCTAATCAGACATTGTGACAGTCCTGTGATATGCCTACATCTAGTTGAGGGCATTTGTAGGGGAGTCTAAACCAGTTGCTTAAATACCAAGGAGCTGGAAAGTTTGTGGCCAATTAAAGTAGGACATGGATTATTTTTAACCCTCCTATTTCCCTCTCCCCACTTATCACTCTTTCTTCTTCTGTAGCTTCAATTTTAGGCAGCCCTCTGCAGCTCCCTATAAATTGGCATAGTTTATCTGACCTGACTCCCACCTCACAAGCTTCATTTCCCTTGTGATGCAGCTTGCTTTCAGTTTGCCTCACTCCAGTGCAATCAGTGCAGCCAGATGGAAAGGGCTTTGAAGCTCACTTTTTAAAATGGGAGCTTTAATTTCTCCTTTGATGTTTCTCATGGAGTTTTCCAGTTGTCCTTGCCCTTCCCATCCAGCCACAGCTTTTGCTCCCTGGTCCTTGCTTACTTCAGGCTTCAAGTCCACAAGTACCTCTATTTGCACAAACGTTTCTGTCCCAGTGACCTGTCACTTGAGCAGTATTCTGCACTGCTGCCAGCTCCATCCCATTAGGACAGCAACAGAAAATAAAACTACAAAATCTTCTGATAGAGAATTCTCTCCAGCTGCCAAGCAGCTGCAATTGCTTTAGAGTAGTCCATCACGGGTGGAGCAACGTCCATAGAGCAACGGTACCGAGAACTCCCCAATGGGAAGCAGTCAAATCCTGTGTGCAATATCTGAGATACATGAACGAGTGTGTGCAATATCTGAGATACATAAACTGGACATTTTTAATTAACATTAAACTCTTTATTTAATTTGTAACTTAAATCTTATTCACATGTACATGGCTCCCCTTGTTTACATGGCTTCTTAGTGCAATTATGTCTCTGTTCTACTATATTGTCTTCTTCTGACCACCTCTACTCTCACTGGACACAGTCTGGGTCCACTTCAATGTTCCCGCTATTATTACATTGTGCATTCTCCCTATATTAAACCATGCCCGATGCACAAGACTCAAGGAGCCCTTGCCCCTTGCTCACCTGCACAAAGATAAATCATAACTGCAGATCTTTAGTTATGTGATTGCAGGAAACTGCTGGTTTCAGACATGATGAAGGAAGTAGAGTGTACCTTATGCACAGCTGCAGCTGGTATGGGAGGATTATACCTAAACTTCAAAAAAGGAAACATAGGAGTATGCCTTTAAGTGCATTTTCCCCAGAAACACGAAGGGAATTCTTTCTTCCCAGACACTCGGTTGGCAGAGTGTATCCAGGGATGGTAAGATGTGCCAAGCCCTTCTGCAGACACAATCCCCACTGGGCTTTTACCTTTAGGATCAACACTATCTCCATGCCGGCCCCAGGAGCGCTGCATGGACACATGCCTTATCCTCCTGTTCCTGCTCTGTGACTCTGCCAAATCCAGGAAGTTAGGCAATGTAGGCTCCTTAAAATGTCTCTGATCATGCATCAAAGTGCATGGATGAAAGAGAGAGCCTCAGGCCATGTCTAAACCTAGCATGTTTTCTTCGAGGTTTTCTTCAAATAGGTAGGGGAAGTATCCCGATCACGGGCCCAGTTTCTCATGGGGGACTTCACACACCCCAGCATCTGCTGGGAGGGCAACACAGAAGTCCACAGGCAATTCAGGAAGTTTTTGGAGAGTTGGGGACAACTTCCTGGAGCAAGTGTTGAAGAGGCTAACGGGGGCCATGCTCTTGTTGATCTGCTGCTCACAAACAGGGAAGAATTGGTGGGGAATGTAGTAGTGAATGGCCACTTGGGCAGCAGCGACCTCGAGGTGATTGAGTTCAGGATCCTGAGGAATGGAAAGAAAGAGAGCAGCAGAGTAAGGGCCCTGGACTTCAGAAAAGCAGACTTTACTCTGTCAGGGAACTGATGGGCAGAATCCCCTAGGAGGCTAGTCTGAGGGGGAGAGGAGTCCAAGAGAGCTGGAAACCTTACTGAGGATGCAGGAATGAACCATCCTGATGTGCAACAAGACTAGCAAGACTAGCTAAAAAAAAAACCAGTTTGGTTTTCAGTGAGCTCAAACATCAAAAGTAATCTTACAAGAAGTGGAAACTTGAACAAGCGACTAGGGAGGAGTTATAAGAGTATTGCTCAGTCATGCAGGTATGAAATCAGGAAGGCCAAAGCACAAGTGGAGTTGTAGCTAGCAAGGAATGTGAAGGGTGTAACAGCTGCTGCTGGATGTGCAGCAGGGCTCAGGATCCCTGAGCCGGAAAGTTTGCAAAGTTGTTGCTTGCAAGAGCATATACATGATTTTTATTGGCTCCTGAGGCAGGAGAGGGGAGGGAACTCGGCCCCAGGGACCCAGCCAGGCTCAGAGAAGGGAAGGCTCCGCAGGACCACAGAGCTTGGGGAGGAACCACCCTGCAGCCTGCCTGTGAAGTGAACCTGCCCTTAGTGACAGGGAGAAGATAACCTGATATCCTTTTTTTCCCCCTGTGAGACCGAAGGACCCATGTGGAGGAAAAAGGGTGGCAAGGTAGACTTGCCTAGGAGGGCAGGGTTTTGATCTGGGAAGACTCTGGGGAGAGTTAACTGAGAACCAGGCTGGGGCCGGGTGGATGATAAACCCAGGGTTGCTTCAGTTATCAGCACAAGGGGCCGTGTCTGGGAATTGGAGAACGGTGCTTTTGGGGAAAGGGGATGATGTGTGTTTTTTTGCAGATACCACAGAGAGCTGGAGCAGAGGAGAGCTTCTCTTCCCCATGAGGCTCTAGCAGAGAGCAGGACTTTCTGAAGCAGCAGCACCAGCCATGGTTATTGTGTTGCCAATGTGAAGGAGAGCTC
>NW_005842916.1:318670-324293 GCF_000455745.1 Alligator sinensis
CTGAAATTCAAGGTTTAAGATGGGGAGTTGTACTGAGGGTGCCTTTGATTCAATGTGTACAGAGTGTTTTAGTTCATTGATACCTGCCTTTGACAATTAGATTATTGATATCCTGTTCTGCTATTAATTTCATTCATATGTTGACTGTTTTGTAAATAGTAAACTGTGTAAATAGTTAGACTGTATGTACTCCAGTGTGTGGAGAAACCACAAGAAAGCACTCCACGGAGAAGGGGCCCCAGCCTTAGGGGCTGGGAGGTTGACCGAGGCTATTTGACACCCCAGGACACTGAATCTGGACGTGGTCGCGGGTAGCACCGTGGCTAGCGTTACAAGGGTAACAAGAAGGGTTTCTATGAGTATGTCAGCTACAAGAGGAAGATCAGGGAAGCATAGGTCTCTTACTGAATGAGGGAGGCAACCTAGTGACAGAGGATGTGGAAAAGGATGAAATATTCGATGCCCTTTTCACCTTGGTCTTCACAGGCAAGGCCTGCACCCAGACTACGGCACCAGGCAGCATAGTTTGGGGAGGAGGTGAGCAGCCAACAGTGGTGAAAGAACAGATTAGGCACTATTTAGAAAAGCTGGATGTGTAGAAATTCATGGGGCTGGCCACAATGCACCTGAGGGTGCTGAGGGAGCTGGCTGATGTTATTGCAGAGCCACTGGCCATCATCTTTGAAAACTCCTGGCAATTGGGAGAGGTGCCACATGACTGAAAAAGGGTAAATATAGTATCCATCTTTAAGAAAGGGAAGAAGGAGTATCTGGGGAACTACAGACCAGTCAGCCTCATCTCAATTCCTGGCAAAATCATGGAACAGAGCTTCAAGGAATCCATTTCTAAGCAATTAGAGAAGGAAGTGATTAGGAACAGTCATCATGGATTCACCAGAGGCAAGTCATGCCTGACCAACCTGATTGTTTTCTATGATGAAATGATTGGCTCTGTCAATGCAGGAGGAGCAGTGGATGTGATATACCTTGACTTTAGGACAGCTTTTGATACAGTGTCCCACAACATTCTTGCAAGCAAGCCAAGGAAGTACAGGTTGGATGAGCGGACCATGAGTGGAGAGAAAACTGGCTGAATCAGCAGGCTCAAAGTGTAGTCATTAATCAATGATTTAATGTTTAGTTGGCAGCTGGTATCAGGTGCCATATCCAGGGGGTTGTTCCTTGGGTCAGTTTTGTAGAGAAGGACCTGGGGTTTACAATGGACAATAACCTGAATATGAGCCAGCAGTGGGCATTTATACACATGCTCTGGGGCACATAACTTCTGAGAAGAGGCTGAGGGATCTGAATTTATTTAGTCTGGAGAAGAGGAGACTGAGAGGGGATTTAATTGTAGCCTTTAACTACCTGAAGAGTGGTTCCAAAGAGGATGGAGCTGGACTGTTCTCAGTGGTGGCAGATGACAGAACAAGGAGCAATGGGCTCAAGTTGCAGCAAGGTTAGTTTAGGTTAGATATTAGGAAAAGCTTTTTCATGAGAATAGATAGATTACCCAGAGAGGTGGTGAAATCTCCCTCCTTGGAGGTTTTAAAGACTCAGCTAGACAAATCCTTGGCTGGGATAATCTAGTTGGGGATGGTCCTGTGTTGAGCAGTGGGTTGGACACTGGATGATGTGCTGAGGTCCTTTCCAATGCTAATTTTTCTAGGATTTCTATGTTCAGCAGCAGTAAGTTCAAGCTCAGTTATCTAAGCAGTGTTCTTGGCAGTTGATCTCCTGAACCCAAATCAGTGGAGCAACATCCAGGAGGTGCTGCAGTAGGCAAATTAGTTGGAGAGGTCCAGTTGATATTCTCCTTCAGCCGTCCCAATTAGCCTGCCAGAAGTTCCACTGTCCAAAAACTAGTTAGTCTAGTCTGCCCAACCATTGTATCTGCTCCTCATGTATGCTTCCTTTGCCTTTCTCAGCACATAGTCAGTTGTGAAATGTTGATTAAACCAATCTGAATGTGGCAAAGAAGGTGTTCCTGAGCTTAGCTCAGCTCAGCTTTCTTTATAAGCATCCTTTAAAAATGATCTAAGTCTAAACCACCTCCCTGCCATGTTACAGACCATCACCAGCAATCAAGCTTTACATATTTGTTCCAGCTCTGCCTGCTCCCAGGCCTGGTAATTCAGCAGAATAAGTGGCTTAGACGGGTCCTGACCACAAGCTCCAGTGGTGCTCCCACTCTGTCTCATGAGAGAGCAGTAGTTAGGCCTTAATTCTCAGCTGTGTTTCTGGGCTTGGCACAGAGGTGGTGTAGACATGCTAATGCTCTCCTATCTTTCATGACTTTATTTCCACAATAGCAATGCCTCCTTCAGATGGAGCAGAAATCTGGATCTTCTTTTTGAAAGCTGGAAGAGATATTTATGATTCTAACAGTCACATTGCACCCTTGTCTTCCTGTTTTGGTTTTAAACTATTGTATTCGCACTTGGGATTAGTCATCTGGGCTGTAATGAAGATGTTCCATAGCTTTTTTGAATAGCCTTTTTGGGGTGCTTCCAGATCTTTGTTGTTATTTACATCAAAGTGAATTTCCACTGAGATGGCAACAGTTGTCAACATCCTGCAACCTGCCAACTTCCTCAAACCTTTGTTGTTTGCCTCTGTTGCCTTGCTGTGGGATTTCTTCTGCAAAATGTATGTTGAGCTTTGCACCCCATGCAAATAGCAGCAGCATCAGAAACAGTACAAGTTGCAATGACCTAATTGTCCACCAAACTCCATTTGGGACACGAGTCCTAATTTTTCTTTTGACAAATTATGACTGGGAGTTCTAATGGTTGCTGACTCTTGCACTACCTCCTCACCTGCCAAACTCAGGCTGGACAAGAATACCCCATTGCCTGTGGAGAGGGGCAGGTACTAAAGAGCTAGCTATGGCAGCTATATACCACCTGGAAATCCTATATGTCAAAGGAATGCCTACCTGTCCTATTTGAGATATCCTGGCAGAGCTGTGATGTAAGGGGAAGGAGATGCAAGCCAGATCTGTAGACTTACAGTTTGATTTTCCTCTTACCAGCACTGGTCTAAATCAGAAATAAAAACGGATGGTGTGAAAAAGGCATGAAAGGAGAACAAGGACTTCCAATTTAAATAGAATAAAAGAGTCACACGAATCTGTCTCCCACTCTCTCCTCTTGAGAGGAGCTTTCCAGTTCTGATTTCTGGTGTTAATCTGTTACTGAACCTCAACTTGAAATTATAATACTAATAAAGACAATAATGTTGCCTAACCTAACAAATAGCCTAAAGTAAGAGGATACTTGTGGAGAGGTTTTCTCTTCAGCTATACAATAATCTGATATTAGGTAGCTGGCCAGGGAATATTTCATGCTGCCACCTAGCTGATTTGATAGCTTGATTGTGTTAAAGTAATTGCTAAGTTTGTTCCTGCTGGCTCTTTGCTGGTCCCCTGAAGTAATCTCTGCTCAAACACACTTGAGGCAAACAGATTATAAAGTAAGCCTTCTCCTTTTAAAGTCTGACACCTTTAATAACACAGTCCCCTTTAATTAACTTTCGTAAACATGCATCATCCAGGCAAGTAAGCATTATAAATAATCAGTAAGCAATATAACAATCAATTGCTTCAGGCTTCCCACATTTTGAAATATCCACTTGAATACAGAATTACAGAAATATTGCACAGTGCAAATTACAGCAACTTGTTTCCTCGTTATTTTAGCACAACAACATTCGGGAAGTGACCCGTTGGCACGGGAATTCATGATGATGCATCAAGTCTGCTTTTGGACATGCAGACTCAGAGCTCTTAGTCTGCAGATCTGTGTTAACAATTTCTGGAAATATTTCCCAAGCAAATATTTGTGCTTTTCTGTTTACAGCTCTGTGCAACTTGCACAGATCTTAGACTCCAATCTCTCTTTCTAGGACTATCATCCATTTAAGTTCTGAAGTTGCTGATACTCTACACCCACTACTTTAATTCTCACAACTGAAAATACAGGCTCAAACCGAGGTTACATAGTTTTCTGCCTGACTGATTTTTGAGTCTTGGTCTCATATTGCATTCACGATTTAGGCTTTGGAAGGCTAGAAAGTAGGGGGGAAGATAGCTCTTCATTCTTAAGTATTTCATTTTCTACAATGCATAATCCTCCAAAAGGCTTTTACTCCCAGTGGGCAAGGGCATGTTAAATATTTTTGTTTCTGAACTTGCCCCAGCCTGAAGATCCCCATGTCTGGCAAGAAGAATGAAATCTGTTCACTGCTATCTTCCTGGCAACTCAGCAGTCATTTATTTGCCATGCAGCATATGAGAAAAATGACGTTAGAACTAGTCACTCTGTGATATTGTGGGTGTTGGTGCTGAAGGTCTAACACTTTCCTGTCTATTGAAGTTGAGCAACCTTTTTTTATGAGCTGGTAACAACTTGTACTATAACAAAACTTGAACCAAAGTGTTTTTTTTTAATTCTAAAAAGTACGCTTAAGTTTCTCGCCTCCCTCCCTCCATATTTGTTGCTGGACACTTCTGGCCTCATGCTAAAATGTATGATAAAACCCATTCTTACATTTCCAAGTTGGTTTTGTGCACCCACAATGCCTAGGGCCTGGTCCAAGTCTGGTTCAATGGTTCTCTGAATCAAGGCTTTGAAAAATAAAATAAGGCTGAGCTGAGTATCCTAGCTTCTGAGTGGTTACAAGACATCTTGGTGGTCTATCGCAAATTCTTGACACAAAGATAGATGCAAGAAGGACTGGAAGAGTCTGTGAGAAGTTCAGTATCACAAAAGATTTTTTCTCTTATGGGGAAAAGGTCCCTAACACATTGGTGTTCGTAAGTGAGAGATGAATAAAACTGGCTAGGACCAAACTAAAAAACAGAAAATCACTACACAAGCTTCCTCCCATTCCTCTGCTACCTTGAGCTTCAAACAGCCCTGCGATTATACTCTAGACCCTCTCTTGAGCATGAAACACCAGGAGAAGGTACAGATATTCAAAAAGGCCGAGGCGGAAACGATCTAAATTATGTGGTTTTCCATAAGCAGTGTAGTTTAGATTGGTAGAAAACAGAATACACTTTTGTCCTTGGGGACGGGGTGGGGGGAAGAGGGAGGGTGCAATTCTTAGACTGGGTTCTGCCATTTTTAAACCAGTCTGTGTGTGTCAAATTTCTGTTCTATTATGGGTACAGACTGGTTTTGTGTGTCAACTTTTGTCCTTGGGGACGGGGTGGGGGGAAGAGGGAGGGTGCAATTCTTAGACTGGGTTCTGCCATTTTTAAACCAGTCTGTGTGTGTCAAATTTCTGTTCTATTATGGGTACAGACTGGTTTTGTGTGTCAAACTTCTGTTCTGTTATGGGTATAGACTGGTTTCTGGTCACTTATACTAGTAAAAGTGTAACATCTGTATCTGGGGCCTAGGTGTTCAGAAGACAGACAGCTATGCGACAGCATAAATTCTTCATGTAAGCAGTAGTAGTGGGGTGGATAAGCCAGGCATATGCCCCAGCACCACCTAAGGGGAGGGGCATCTGGATGTTGGGGCCCCTTTCCTGCCTCAGGAAGCAGGAACCCAAACACAAGGCATTCTGCATACTGTAGCTTTGTAGAGCAACAGTGGAGTTCATTGCTGCTAGG
>NW_005842916.1:324319-340777 GCF_000455745.1 Alligator sinensis
CTGACCCCCGTTTTTTTCACCAAATTTAGCATTTTTTTTTGTCCTCTGGACATGGGTTCCAGTTGCAAGAAAACTAACTGAAAATTTTCCCCCTGACAGCAGCAAATTCCACTTCCAGTCTAAAGAAGTGCAATTCAGGAAACACCTGAAAGCTTTAAAATGTTACCACCAGCAACATCTTCAGAAATCCTCTGGAAGGACAGAAGAACGAACACCAGCATTCTGGTTCAAGCAAACACCACCAGCATTGAAACCATGTTTATTTGTCATTAGCTCCTTTGAATAGGGCATGTGATAAGGATGCCTGACAACTGGCTCCTGAAACAAATCCTATACTCCCAATTCATCAATAGTCTCTGCTCTAGAGGTGGGCAAAAGAAGATATTCAAGGACACCTTGAAGGGCAAATCTGAAGAAATGCAATATCAACATCAAGACCAGGGAGACTCAAGTCCTGAATCATCCCCAGTGGCACCACGATGTATGACAAGACATTGAACATTTCAAGGAAACTTGCCTTGCTATTGAGGTGGATAGACAAGAGACAAAGGGAAATACCTGGGACCTAACTAACACCACCAGATCTACTCCTTCCTCCTAGAACTACTATTGCATCTGCAGTCAAACACATTGATCTTGGATTGTCCTCTTCAGTCATCTGTGGACCCAGTGATGACTTTCCGATTGACCAAAGACCATCATCCTTGTACTGAGGAACCATTAATAACAAGGATTTTCAAAATGCCAGGCTTTCTGCTCTATTCCTGTGCTTGAAGCAGGTTGTGGGGGGAGGGGAAGGGGGAGAGGAGCTGCTCAGGGCACACGTTTTCCACACAATGCCTCTGCATATAAGACACTATAAACTCTTAATTCACAATGTCATTTAAGAATTCAACCATGGTCTCCAGAGATTGTAGGCTAGGGCACTAGGCATTTTTATTACTAAGCCCAGTATGTGAAAAGAACGCAAAGCCAATAAAAGTGTGAATCTTCAAAGGAAAACTAAGTGTGATGACCTTCACTCTGGCTGAATTAAAAGAAGGACTGCAGGAAGCCAACTAATCCCCCATTTGTCCTTTTATACAAACACGTATAAATGTCTTCGTTCTACATATTTTTGCAGTCAATAACGAGACTTCGATACAGGATACACATTAATATTTATGCTGTGTTAGTAAACCTCAGAACATTTCTACTTTATGGTTATTTACTTTCTAGAAAGCAACCTACAATGATGTAAAAATGGGAGCTATAAACCGGGGAAATAAGATAAATGTAATACTTTATGGATATGAGCAGTGACAAGTTGAAGGAGGAAAGCAAAGGTAAAGAGTGAGTCAGCTATATAAACAGTATTTAATTCATGCTTACAAGGTTTTATTATAACAAAATAGGAACTTTAAGGCCTAGGGAATCAAATAAAGAGCTTTGGAGCTTGTCACATCCAGTATATCCCAGGAAGGCAACAGCTATAACTCAGTAATACCGGTGTCCATTTGGTATGTTCTTTGAAAGGAAGTGGCGTTTGCAGTCAACTTCTTAGTGAGGAAGGTATACGTAGCATGAAAATAGCCAGAAAAATGGGGTGCCATGGTAAACTGTAAGGACAGAATGGATGGATATGGAAACCAAACGGTTTTATTTTCACCACTGGAGGCACTGCACTCCTCTTACCCTTTCTTAGCAGGAAGAGAGAGGGGCATGGCTTTCTCAGTTCTGGATCCTATATCTGTAGTGAAGATAAACCTGCCAGAAACTACCAAAGCCCAAGTCTGTCTCTTTTTAGAGCTCAGCTGAGATTCAGCTTTTCAAGAAACAGTAGAAAGTGCAAAGCATAGGGTTGATTTCCAAACCACCGTGAACGATTTTCATTTGACTTCACAACTGACAGTTAAAGTGTAGACAGACAGAACAAGGGTACCGCTATCAAAGGAAATTGATACAAGCAGTTATGATGTAGCTGTTACATCTGCCTGATTTTGTAGCTACACATAGGTAGCAAAACTTCTCCAGCCCTAACTCTGCTTTTAGGGCAATTCCATTAATTTGCATAATTACAACCTAATGGGACACCACACATCATAACAGTGGATGTGCAGTTTTGAATGGCAGCTCATCCTCTCACCCCACACCCCCCGGGTTCTTTTAAAGTGATTAAAATGTATGTTTGCCTGGCCACTTAGTTAGTATGGTGATTGTCACCCCATAATAGCTAAACAGTTGCTTTAACAATCCTGGCCAGGCACTTACTTCATACCTTGAGTTCCTGTCCACTCTAGATATATGACTTTTATGCAAAACTAAAGTAGTTTTGCCTGGAGGGAGGGGGAATAAAGGGAAAATGTGCACTTTTAATTTCAGTGAAAAGTCAAGTGCAAATATGGTAATATCTATGCAGAAAGGGGAAAAGCAAGTTGCTTCAGCATAATTCAGTGAGCAGGACAGTCAGGCCAGAATAGTAGTGGTGTCCTGCAGTTGCCAAAGTAGACCTAAGTTTCTACCTCTATCTCATTACCCAGGGACTGAGACCACCGCTTCAACAACAGCCTATGTGGTAAGGAGACAGAAAGGGGACTGTCAGCAGAGGCTTAACAGGAGGCTCCTCCATTTTTCCAGCTAACCAGGGAATCTGTAGAATTTAACATCTTGGAGAGCTTAATAATACTTTAAAAAATGTTCAGCACGTGAATGAACATGGCATTCTGGGGAGAAATCAACCCGTTATTGTCAAAGGGAAATTATGCCTTATCAACTAACTAGAGTTCTTTAAGAGCGTCAATGAGCAAATGGATCAGGGTGATCCAGCTGACACAGTATATCCAGACTTCCAAAAAAGCCTTGGACGAGGTCTCCCATCAGAGGCTTTTGATGAAGTTAGGTTGTCACTGAATTACAGGGAAGGTGCACTTGTCGATTAGAAATTGTTTTCAAGATAGAAAACAAAGAATGAGTAGAAATGGTCAGTTTTCTGGATGGGAAGAAGTAAACAGTGGGGTCCCCAGGGGATCTGTGTTGGGACCACTGCTTCAGAAATGATCTGGAAAAGGGGGTGAATAGGGAGGTGATCACATTTGCGCAGGACCAGATTTTTCATAGTGGGAAAAACCAGGGCAGACTGTGAGGAACTACAGAAGGATCTGGCATGATTGAGTGAATGGGAAACGAAATAGCAGATTAAAAGCAACAGGGGATCAGTGTTGGGACCACTGCTGTTTAACATATTCAGAAATGATCTGGAAAAGGGGGTGAATAGGGAGGTGATCACATTTGCGCAGGACCAGATTTTTCATAGTGGGAAAAACCAGGGCAGACTGTGAGGAACTACAGAAGGATCTGGCATGATTGAGTGAATGGGAAACGAAATAGCAGATTAAAAGCAATGCAGATAAGTGTAAAGTGATGCACCTGGGCAAGAATAACCCAGAGTATATCCACACTGTGATGGCCTCTGCATTAGCTGTTACCACACAGGAAACAGCTCGAGGAGTCATTGTGGACAGTTCGCTAAAACATCAGCTCAGTGTCCGGCAGCTGTCGAAGAAGCAAGCAAATGTTAAGGATTGTTAAGAAGGGAATTGTAAACAAAACAGAAAATATGATTATGCCCCTTATAAATCCATGGTGCGTCCACACCTTGAATACTGTGCCTAGTTCAGTTCTGGTCCCCACACCTCAGAAAGGATCTAGAAGAAGTTGAGAAGGTGCAGATAAAGGCAACAAGGATGATTAGTGGTAGGGAAGGGCTTCCATATAAGGAGAGACTAAAGAGGCCAGGGCTATTCAGTTTAGAAAACAGATGCTTAAGGGGGGACATAAGAAGGGTACAAAATGCTAAATAGGGAAGAGACGATAAATTGGGCTTTATTATTTATTACTACCTCTCTCAATACAAGAATTGGGGGTCATAAAATGAAACTTGTAGGTTGTAATTTTATAACTAACTAAAAGAAGGGTTGTTTTTTCACACAGCATACAAATAAAGTGTGGAACTCATTGCCACCAGAGGTTGTGGAAGCTGATACTTATCCAGGTTCAAAAAAAGGATTGGATAAATTCTTGGAGGAAAGGTGCATTGGTAGCTATTGAACATAAGAGTTAGGGGCACAGCCTCTGAATCACAACTTCCTAGACCCAGAATACTAGCGGCTGCAAGTGGGAAAGGAATCATGGGAAAAACCCTGGTCAGACCCAGTTCACTCTGCCTCTCAGCATCCAGTGTCTGCCACAGGACACTGGGTTAGGTTGATCTATGGGCTGATCCAGTAAATGGCAATTCTGATGTTCTGTATATAGCTGAAAAGATGTTGGCTTCACAATTAATGCTGGTTGGGAATTTTCTGTTGAAAGGGATTTTTATTTAGTTGTGTTTTGCTTTTACAGCAACGGGAATGCCTGTCAAATAGAAATTTTCCATGGGCAAATTCAGATTTTGCCAACTTTTTTTCTTCTTATTATTTTCTGCTAAGAAACTTTAAACAAAATGTTCTGTTTCAGTCATATCAAGTGAAACCACAATATTCTGGCTTCTCAAACTGAATTGAAATGGTTTGCCTCAGTTCAATGTTAATCTGTCCCTTTGCATGTCTGCTTTATATGGTGCCTCACAGAAGCTGAAGTTTGGATGTTTCCTGCTCCTGCCAGGCTCTCTCTCAACTACATCTTCCATAACGCAATACAGTCTCCCCTCTGGTTGAGTCTCTAAGAAGTACCAGGGGAGCAATGCAATTATGAGGCATCCAGCTGGAAAGGCCAGTCCATCAGAAAGAATAGGGACATGAGGCATTGCAGCTGCTCAAGGAGATAAGAACTGGTGTTAGACCAAGACATAACAAAGTATTCTGATGTTTCTGATTTTTTATCCCTTTGTCCTAAGTTGTAGTAAAGGTAAATGTGAAAATATTATTATATTCTGATTTTGACCAGGCCTACTAGTATGGGTATCTACCCTCCTTCTCTCCAATGTCCCCTTTCCATTTACTTATCTTCCCATTAAGCTTATCCCTTTCCAACTAATTCCTCGACCAAAAAAAATGTAGAACTGACACAACATTTTCTGCTACCACATTTCTCACTTGGTTTGTAGCGTTTCCTGCATCTTGTGTCTGTGCTATTTAGATAGCAACCACTTTTGGGCAAGGGCTCACTACTCTGTGTGAGGCTGCTCAATGGACTAGCCTCAACAAGGAGGTGCTCCCAGCCCTGCCTAGCCTATGGCCTGCTGATTTGGTTTATGTGTTTTATGTGAGAGGTTAGAGTTTCATTCCTTCGCAGTGCGTTGAGCGCAGAACCTTGGTTCTCCAGGTCTCCCTTTGTCCTGGGTAGGTGCTGTAACCGCTGGACTGTCAGACAAAGAGTTGGAAATGGACACTCACGAATGGGTTTCATTTGACTAACGTTCTTTTAAGTTTGGATACCTGTACTGCACAAAGCAAATAATCACGCCCTTTCCTTTGGTAGGTCTACTGAATGTACTTTGGCTTTTTGTAGAAATAACAATGCAAAATAGTAGATAATGAGATACTCTGGGGTTTGCACTAATTCTTAGTTAAAAGTGTGAAACTAATTTTATTGTAATTATAACTTGCTTTATGGTATTTTCAGTTTACCTCAATATCCACAGCATGATGTTTCTTTGAGAGAATGACAGTGATCAATATATCTGGCACCGTTAATGCATTCACAGTGTGTGCCATATTGACTGGGACGAGAGAATGTGCTGGGGTATTATAACTCTGTTTGATGTGATGTTCAGTTGGTTGTTATCAATCAAACATTGTACTTTATCTCAATGTTGTCTAATTTAGATAACACCAAAGCTGCATGTTATTTAGACATCACTGAAAAACACAGCAGGCGTAGTTTCATAGACTCATAGACAATTAGGGTTGCAAGGGACCTCAGGAGTCATCTAGTCCAACCCCCTGCTCGAAGCAGGACCATCCCCAACTAGATCATTCTAGTCAGGATTTTGTTAAACTAGGCCTTAAAATCTTCCAAGGATGGAGATTTCAGCACCTCTCTGGGTAACCTGTTCCAGTGCTTCACCACCTTCCTAGTGAGAGAGTTTTTCCAAATATCCAACCCAAACTTCCCTTGCTACAGCTTGAGACCATTTCTCCTTATTCTGTCATCTGTCACCAGTGAGAACAGTCTATATCCATGTAGTTTTCATAAGAATGTTTTAAGCTCGCTATTAAATACACGGGTAGATTATGCATGTAGATTGCAAGGGGAAAGGGGAGGAAAGAGAAGGTCAGACCCCACTCCCCCTAATATCTATTGGCTCATTACTGATTCCATGGCAACGCACTGTTGTCCTTCTAGGGACCCATTCTGAAGACCACAGATCTGGAAGGGAGATGAGTTCAACCAAGAACTTGGCCAGCAAAAGACCAGGTGAGCTCATGCTTGGGGATGCTTTAATTGACCAGTCTACAACATCATGATCTTTTTAGTATGTAGAAGGCAGGGTAGATTTTCACCATATGGACTAATCAAAGCAGAGTACATAGCACAAGCTTTCATGGGTTGAAGCTCACGTCATCAAATGGTGCATCTGATATCTGCTTGGGGTAGTCTATAAGTGCAAATCTACCTTGCCTTGCACCTGACTTCAGACTACAAAGACATCTTTTAATATCTGTCAGATTCCAGGAAGATGCAATTACTCTTCTTCCCCCCGGGTCATTTTAGGTTCTTTGGGTGGGTGAGGGAATTAGGAAGGGCAACATGGAGTACCAAAGGGCAGAGGGAAGCCGGGAAGTTTTCATGCTTGGCCACTGAGCTCATTCTGGCCATGTACAAGTGTTGTGTTTATACTGGGAGAATCACTATTCTTCCAGTAGAAACCACAAGTGTATAGATGCTCATGGTGTTTCTCCCAGATCAAAAATAGTGGTTCTGGGAGAAAAATAACCAAACTCCAACGTAGTAGAAGTTGTTCCTGGGAAAGTGAAAGCCAGTACGCTTCCCATGGCTTAAGTCCTCCCAGAGACCAGGAGAAGTCAAGCCATGGAGAAAGATTCCTGCCTGCCAGAGACCAGGGTCACCATTAGCTGCCCCCCAATGTCTACTCATGCACTGTGTGAGAAGCTGGAACTGGGTTTACAGTGATGCTTTCTCTGCTTGGTTCTTGATGTTCAAGAGTTGAGCAGACAAAGCAGCACAGCAAAGCCCATGGGGGTTTTCCTTCAGGGACTCTGGTGTGATGAGCTGGTAGGAGCTTGCCCTTCTGCTCCACTCCCTGGGGTTTGGTGCACTGGAGCAGCCACTGGTCCTCATGTTTCTCAAAAGGTACAAGAGAGGTTGCCATTGCAGGCAGTTGCAGACAGTACTGCTCCCTTTCCAGGAGTCACTTCTAGCAGTGGAAATTTTCCACCAGTAGAAATAAATACTTGTATACAGCCTCTACAATGCAATTGTACAGATGTCAACTCATTCACCTGAAATCTTCCAGCTAGTATAAAGGGAGCAGGTGCAGTGAATCAATGCTCCCTCTAAGGTGTAGTGATCCGTGAGTGCGCCGCTTCGGTCTATGAGTGCAGTGCTTTGGTCTGTTCCCAAATTGGTTCCGTCTCCCCATTTTGGCACACGCCAGGGGAATGCTTGCATTCTGAAGTATAAGACTAGAAGGGACCTGCTGGGAAATCCCAGGCAGGGCCCCTGCACATGCTGACAGACAACTGTGCAAAGGGGTCCAGAACATCCACTCCAGCCCCTTTCATACACTGTAGATCCAGGACAGCCCCTTCCCCAAAACCCCAGTGTGGGCCGCAGGATGGAAGCGGGACATACAACAGGAGCACTGAGACCTTTGCCATGGCAGTGGCAGGGCATTTCTTAGGCAAGATGTGGTCAAACAGCTGACCTTGTCCCATGCTAGATAGACAGACATGCTAAATAGACATGCTAGATAGACAGCTGACCTTGCCCCATGCTAGAGGCAGGCAAAACCCCCACAGTCCTTGTACCTAGGAGGTCTCTCAATACGTCCGGGGGCACCAGCACCCACTCTCCCTGCCCATCTCCCACCTCTGGCTGTGGCCAATGTCCAGAGCTTAATGCTGAGAGGGGCAAGCTCTTCCTTGCTCCTTCAGGTGATCAGCAGAAGCCCTGATTGGTGGGACTACAACCCAGCAATCTCCTCTCACAAGGCAGCCCCCATGCAGCCGAGCGGTAATTTACCGCTGGTAAGTGTCCCGTGCCGGCCCTGGTGCCTCTGCCATGATCTGCGCCCAAAGTTTACAGGAAGCCACAGCCCAGCTCCTCTCCGGGTGGGTGCATGGCATTAAAAAGTTACTGCGTGACGAGATTTTTTTATTGTACGTGGCCGCGCATGTGCGCAGCTTAGAGGGAACGTTGAAGTGGATGTGGGGAGTAGAGGGAAAAGGTCATCATAGAATGAAGCACCATTACACCCGGTTTACCACGGCCTTTAAAGCCTCTGGATCTATGCTAGTGGTGTGAGTAAAAGCTGCCACCCTTCAGATTGCACTGAAAATTATGCCTGGTCCAAGGGGCTTAAGAGCAGGAAGACACAAGCAGCTTTTTGTCAGCCTCCCTTTTCACTGCAACTGAGCCTCCCCTGCCTGAATCAAGCCCAATATCTCATAAGAAAACCCAAATCCTTAGGTAGGCAATACCTCTGGCACAAATAACTTGAATAAAGCAGTAAAGTCACCACAGTTTGCACCCTCTTCATCAAGCAATCGAAACAACCCACGTCTCTGTTTCAGAGGATACACTTGGTAAGCTGTTGAGTCAGATTTATAATTTAATTGAGGAGACTAGCTCAAGGGAGAGCTGTATGAAATAAATTATAAGATACAAGGTATAGACTTCTCCTTAATCACACTGTCTGGATTCAAAATGCCAATGGGCTATACAAGGCAGGAAGAAAGCAAAAGGTAAGTATGAAATATGGAGGAATGCCTCATCGCTTCCCAAATTAACTAACACCGGTGAGATTTACTGTGTAGATAAACAGGTATCTTTACGCAGGACTTCTCGACAGGCTGCCAGAAAGATATTGGTTTTCTGACGAACTGTTGGTAAATAGCTGAAAATGCCCAATTGGCATTAATTAGCTTGAGGAGAGCTGCTCTGTATTCTGCAGATCTTTTTTTTTAAATAACCAGGGTCCTTTGGTATAGAAATTTTAGTAATTAAAGGAAGATTTTCCATTTCCAAAACCCTTTCAGCTTATCTGAAATGTGTAGGGCATTGCCTCTTGCCTTCTCTTCTCATTTTAAAGAGCTACTGCCTTAATTGCAAGGATTACTACAGAGTGAGCAAGGACAGAGTTATGAGCCATTTGGAAATGCACAGGTGAGTGAGTGCTGCTTTCTCTCCTGTCTCTGTTTATAGCCCCAGATACTGAGGTCGTGTGATCACTGTAATGATGTGTGCTGTTAAAGACGTCCACCTTCTTGATAAAAGCAAATATTTTTAATAAACCATTTTTTATAAAGAAATTACATTAGACCACTAACATTAACACTGTTCCATAAGTCTTTGTGGTGCTCGGCATAGTCTGTTTGATCTGCGTGATGCTGCTTCAGCCTCCTCAGTGACTGAAGCAGGTGTCTGTTCTCCCAGTGCCTCTGAGTCTCCTCTGAGCAGCCTTCCTGATTCAGCTTGTGTGTAGTCACCAGCAGTTGTCTCCTCCTATCCTCCTCCCCTTGTTCAGAAATGCATTGCAAGCATAGAAAAGATTGTCCATCCTGAGTCAATACGTCGTAAAGTCATGGAGCATCCTTACAAATAAACCATGCTTTCTGTTCCCAGCTTTTGCCATTATAAATACGAACTGTATCATTGGACTTCAGTGCATGCAATACCCGTGACCCTTTGTCATAGTACAATTTTTCTTTAGCTATGGCCTTTTGCTTATACCTATGCAAATTAGTGTCAGTCCTGTGATTTTTACTGTCAGTCTGGGTAACCTACTTCTCAACTTTCTATTAAATAAAATCCCAGCAGGTGACAGGCCATGTGCTAGAGCAGCTGATCTGTAATTCAGAATTGTTAAATATGGATCACCACCTGAATCATTGGCTTTCTTTTAATAATCTCTTTATTATCTTAACATTATTTTCCACAAGCCCGTTAGATGGTGGGTATCTCGGGCTCCATGTAACATGCCAAAAACCATAGTCCCATGCAATTTTTTTTAATTTGTGCCCTGAAAACTGGGAGGCATTGTCAGATATAACCTTATGTGGAATTCTATGTCTGGAAAAGATTGATTGAAGGTGCAGTATAATCTGCTGTGCAATGATATCATCCAATAAAGCAACTTCAGGATAGTGAGAAAAAAAAACATCTAAAACCAACAGATAATCTTTGCCAGCTAGTATAAACAATCAATTCCTACTTTGTACCATGTCTCTTGAATATCATTGTCTATCCACATTGGTTCCTTCTTATTCTTAGGCTGCTATTTCTAGCATGCATCACATTCATAGACAGCATTTTCTAACAGAGTATTCATGACTCACTAATACAATACCTCCCTGGCCCTCCTTTTGCATTTTTCAATGTCCGGATGACCCTCATGTGTTCTTTTATCTCATATCTGCTTGTAGTGCTTGAAGGTGTGTGTAGGTGAAACTGGGGTCCTAAATTGAAGCAGTGGGTTTTAAAAAAAACACCGCTTCAATTTAGGGCTGATTAAATCCCCATGTCATGCACACACACTGACTTACCTACCTCTTCGGCAAGCTGCCAGCGGGCAGAGCGGTCCCTGGGCTGTGCAGGGGCTGTGCAGGGGCTGGTGCTTCCCTCCATGGCAGCAGTGGCCCTCCCCACCCCTGCAGACAGCACCCATCCACAGGCACCCAGATCAGGTGGTCCTGGGGGGGGACACTGCTGCTATAGAGGGAAGCACCATGTCCCTGTACAGCTCAGGCAGGCTCTAGGAAAAAAAAAATAAAAAAAAAGAGAAAAAGATCAGGCTAGCCACTTTTTTTGGATGGATCCTGTTTTGCCGGGCTGCCACCAGGCTGCCTACAGGGCATCCTGCAGACCTGCAGCACTGCATGAAGCCCAGTGCTTCGCTCCGCAGCTGTAGGGGCAGCAAATTAAAACTTCTTGGAGGTGCGTTACGCCGCCGAATTTCCTCAGCGGCTGGAATTAATGCATAATATGCCGCCGAGACGTGCAAACACCAACACCATTAAAGCGGTACAAAAGCATTTAGCCCTCTTTAAAAAGTGTGCGCACATGCCCCTGGTTTTGTCTACACAAAGCCTTAGGTATTACCATCTTGCGATCCTTGAACAAAAGACCATCAATCACAGAGAGCTCTACTTTAAACAAAAAATATGGACTTGGTATATAATGACCAGGCCATCCAGTGGTGATAGCTTTGATAACCTTCTGCACTATGCCGTCCTGTGCTGTATCCACTACAAAGTTTTGCCGCATCTCATCTGATACGGGGTAATTTTTTTTTTATCCTGTTGACATGCACAATGTCAGATTCCACATCAGCATCATCAACGGTGTTGTCAGCTGCCCCAGACAAAATATCTTCAATCACTAGTTCTTTGCCTTGCTTATACTCTAATCTCAAATCATATAATTGTAACTGAAAAAAAAAAAACCTTGGTAATCAGGGAGGTGTATTAGCTAGCCTCTTTCTTGCAATGGTGACCAGAGGTTTGTGGCCAGTTTCTGCCACAACTGGTCTTCCATATATAAAAACATGATTTTTTTTTATTTTTTTGCACCAATGCACCAGAGCTAAAGTCTCCTTTTCTATCTGTGCATATAGGTATTCAGCTTGTGTGAGGGCTCTGGATGCAAATGCCACTGGGCTCCAGTGTACTTTTGCAATAGGGTTGCCCAAATGTCCTCTTTCGAGGCATCTATGGACAGTTTGGTTTCTGTTTTACTGTGAAAACGTCTGAGGACTGGAGCCGTTTCAATAAGTTTTTTTAACTTTCCAAATTCGTTGTCGATGTTAGCGTCCCATAGCCACGGAGTCTTCTTTTTCAGTAGCACTCTCAGTTTGCTGGTGTGCTCCGCAAGGTTTCTATATACCTGCCTACATGGGTGACCATTCCCAGGAACATTTGTATCCCTTCCATATCTTTTAGGGGTAGCATGTTTGATATTGCCCTTATCCTCTCAGGATATACTTGCACCCCATTTTCTGATATTGGTTCCCCCAAGAACACAAATTCTTTAAATCTAAATTTGTATTTCTGCTTATTAACTTTCAGCCCTGCCACTCTTGCCCTGTTGAGGGCTTTCTGTAGCCTCAAATCATGTTCCTGTTTGTGTTTGCGCCATACAAGGATGTCATCAATGTACACCTTGACACCTGCTACACCATCAAAGATTTGCTGCACTTTCTTGTGAAAGGATTCAGGTGCTGACTTGAGGCCAAATGGGAGCCTGCAAAAGCAATATCTTCCAAAATGTATTAAAAGTGCATAACCCTGAGCTTTTTTCATCTAAAAGGAACCTGCCAAAATCCTGAGGATCCATCCAGAACTGAAAAATAACACCAGCCATTTTACTAAATATATCCTCTCTCATAGGCATGGAAAGCATTCTCTTTCTACTTATTTATTGAGCTCTTTTGAATCTAAGCATAATCTCAGTGTCCTAACTTTCATTAGTAATTATAGAAAAGAATGTACCCATTCAGTGGGTTCTTCTACTTTGTCAGTTATTTCTAGTGCCACCAATTGGTTCAGCTCTTCTTTTAGTCTCCTTTTAATGGTCAGAGGAAACTTTCTTAGGACATGAATGATCACATAATTGGGTTCTGCCAAGTCAATTTTATATTTAGTTTCCAATTAACCAATTGCCTCAAAACCATTGAAATATTGGTCTTTAATAAGTGTGTCCTTAGCATTTGCTACCATGTATATTCTCTTAATTAAAGCCAAATTATGGTAGGTTTTAGCCCCAGTATTGGCATAGTATTCCCTATGGCTATTACAAAAATTATCAGTTCAATTTTCCTGGCACTGGATTTATGACCCAGATACCTTGTTCTGGGCAGACCCAAACCCTCAGACTGACCACAAGCTCTCCATTCGATTATAGGTGAATTTTATTGATATACAGTGACAGTAGATAAGATTAATGCAAACAATTCTATATCTAGCAGTCCCAGGGCTGTCATCAGAGAGAAGGTACGTCTGGTTAGTATGCAGGCTTCCCTCTCAAATGTCAGATGTCAGCAGCCTGGAGGTTGGATGCTGTGACCCACCCCCACCTCCACAATAGGGTGGATGAGACAGGCTGGTGATATGTCCTCTGTCCATGGTGGCCTCAGGTTCCCCTCTTAGGGACTAGTAGATACAGAATTGTTACAATAAATAATTGTTCAGCCCTGTTACTAGAAAGTGGAGTGGCTCCTTTAAGGGCAGAGTTTCAGAGCATAGCTTGCCATCAGAGCAGGGGTTAAAAGATACCCCAGTAGGCCAGTTAGATGACTGGGGGCTGTCACTTGACCAGGAAAGAACTCAGGCCAGAGCTATATACTCCGGCCAGAGCCTTGGGTTGAGCCAGCTAGGGGGATAGCCATCCCAGGCTGTGGCCGAGTGTGGGCTCCTGACTGCCCAGGAGACTGGAAGAAACAGCTCTGTAGCCTGGGGCAAAGGACAGAGTGACCCAGAGAGAAAGACCCAGAGAGGGGCAAGCAGATACACTGCTTCTATTAGTTTTCTTCTTTGTTATAGCCCAGGGGCTTAGCATTTATGTTGTACTTTAAACCAGTGGTTTTGTTGGGACTATAATGGGAGGTTTACAGAGGTCCCATTAGTGCCTGAGAGGCATGTGATAGCCTTGAGCCCTGCCAGGGGCAGGCTCAGGACTCAGGCAGTTACTGAGCCCAGAGTGGGCAGAGAGAGAGAGTGCTAGGCAGTAGCCACACAGGGGCCTGGGGCCCAGCAGAAATGGGCCAGGGGCCAGTACAAATGTGAGCTACAGCCTCAAAGCCAGGCCTGATGCAGTGGGCCTAGGCTAGATGGCCTAGCTAAAGTAAAGGAGCAGAGGCCGGGGAGGTCAAAGCCCCAACAGTGATAACAGTAACATCTGCAAGGCATGGGGCACAGTGTAGGGATGGTATTAGACCTTAAGGCAGGAGCAATTATTAGATATGCAATTAGACCTTAAGGTAGGAGCTCCTCACCTCCAGGTGTTCTTTGGAACAAAGACCAGATCTGGGAAGTCCTGGGCAGCCTCCCCTTTGAGAACCAGAAGAAACATCAAGACATGGCAGGCAGGTGAAGGGGAGACTGTGCCTAGAAGTGAGTTGGAATAAGGGGGACTCTGGGGTGCCTCCAGGGGGTTTTAATCACCTTGGGGATGGTGCCCTGTTATACTGGGTCATAAATCTAGGGCCAACAAATTTGATCATTAACTTCAAGCTCTAGTTTACATAGTCCCTTGGTAAGAATCATCTCCCCATTTTAAGCTCTTAGTTTTACATTTCTACCCTTGATCCAGTTTGATTTTTGTTTTAATGTGTTAACAATTCGTTCTGGAAGCACAGTTACCTGTGCACCTGTGTCCATTTTGTAGTTAATGACCCTTCCATTCATTTCCAGTGAATGAATGTTTTTTCTACATGCCTCAAGCTACCAGGTGGCTCACGAATGCTGCGATGGTAGGGTGGATGGAACATGCCACAGGAGCTTGGGGGGTCCCCAGCACACTTGACGGTGGACCTGGAAGTGGACCAGAAGCACTTCCAGTCCACTTCTGGGTCCACTGGGGAGCATGCAGCCCCCCCCATACCCTTGGCTTGGCAACTGGTGCCTCCTGGGTCTGGGGGGTCCCCAGGGTCCCCCTGTGGCCAATCACCAAGCCAGGGGGGCATGGGAGGGCCCCCCAGTGGACCCAGAAGGGAACCGGACGTACTTCTGGTCCACTTCTGGGTTCAACACAAGCATGTGGGGGGGGGGGGGCCCAGGCCCCATTGGGGCGCCCCACCACCATTGCAGCATTCAAGAGCCATGCCTGGTACCTCGAGGTATGTAGAAAAAACATGTAAAGCTGTGTCTATGGCCGAATTGCTGATTCTCCAAATCAGCATCGAATCTTCAGATTCGGATTCAGCCAAATTGAATCGAGGACATTGATCTGAATCAACATATTGAATCACTGTCCCCAATTCAAGCCAATTCCAAATCAAATATGGCCCATTTCACACCTCCCTAATGGAGAGTAACTTCTGCTGCCTGGCGCGCACACACTGCTTTGCCTAAGGTCAAATTCACATCCTCCAGGAGTGTTTTTCTGTAGTTTCAAATCTCCAATTCCTATTACAGTCCGATCTGTTATGATAGACTCAGTTAGCTGCTCAAAGTTTCAGTCTTGGCTCATCAGCTTCAGGTCTGTTAGGAATTCCTCAAAGGATTCACCCTGTTTTTGCACTCTTTTGTGAAACTTGTATCTCTCAAATGTCTCATTTGTATTTGGTATGCAGTATTGTGCAAACTTCTGTAACACAGCCGCATAGATATTCCTCTCATCCTGGTTTAGCTGCATGGTATTAAAGACATCAACAGCCTCAGGTCCGGCTATATTCAGGAATGTGGCTATTTTCTGCTTATCTTCCTTTGCTGCATACCCTGTTGCTTGCATGGATATGTCAAAACTTTGTTTATATTTTTTCCCCCCACGATTTAGCAGCTTTACCTGTCAGTTTCAGCTTTTTGGGGGTTTTCAGGTGCTCCATCTCTTCAGCAGTTTCTTATCTTCCCCTTCACTTTCTTCGCACCCCACCCCTGGTACCATGTAATGATGAGTGCTGTGAAAGAAGTACACCTTCCTGATAAAAGCAAATCTTATTTATTATCTTCATGAAAGACTCTGGCAATGTTTTGCAGATAACTCTTTACACCAGCCAGCAGCTCTGGGCTCTCAGCTGGTCTCCGCCAATTCGGAATAACAAAACTAACTGCTCTGTTTCAGTTTCCAGGAACTGTTCTCTTAAAGAGACAGAGTACTATCCCCACAATCACATGAAACGTTCAGCTTACATTGGGGAGAAAAGTAAGCTTTTTGCCTTTGTATTTGTTAAGAAAACAGAAATAAAAAAAATGAACTCCTAGGGCTCAAAATCAGAGGAGAAATAAACCGACCCCAAATGTACTATTTCAGAATAAGAAGTCCTCATTTTTTTAAGCCAATGTCATGATTTTGGGGGCCAGACTAATGTCTCAGAGTGCATAGTACTGGCATAAGTGTGATTGTTCCCTCAGCTTTGTGCCTGTAGGAAAGTGTCACGGACGGGGTCCTACAGGAGGGCCATGATCTCCTTAAGGCCCCCTTCCTCTGTGCCAAGTTGGCCCAAGGGCACCCTCTAATTCTCACCCGCCACGTCTTTGATGTTGACATATGTTAGGGAGGCTGCCTTTTCCACCCTCTTGGGCACGTCTTGCTGTATTCTCTGCCCTGTGGACTCCTGGACCCCTTGTGGGCCCCGCTCTC
>NW_005842916.1:340940-341274 GCF_000455745.1 Alligator sinensis
CCCCACTCTGGGCCTTCTCTGTACAGTTGCCCTCTCTCTGGGCCTTCTCTGTACTACCGCCCCCTCCTGGGGCCCTCTGTGATCACTATGGGCCTTCTCAAACAAACCGCTCACTCCTAGGGCTCTCCGTGGCCTCACTGGGCCTTCTCAGTCTAACAGCCCTCTCTCAGGGCTCGCCGGTAAGCTGTCCCCTTCTCTGGGGCTCGCCGGTAAGCTGTCCCCTTCTCTGGGGCTCGCCGGTAAGCTGTCCCCTTCTCTGGGGCTCGCCACGCCCGTACTAGGGCTTCCCAGTAGGGCCCCCTCTCTGGGGCTCCCCACGCCCCCCCCCGGGCCT
>NW_005842916.1:341302-343356 GCF_000455745.1 Alligator sinensis
CCCCTCGGTGGTTTCCGTATGAGCCCTCCTCCACCCCCTAATAGCCTCACAAAACCCCCCAGTATAACAACAAAGCAAAACACAAGCCTCTAGGCTATAACATAACTTAAAGCCGCCCGGCTAAAACCAAATGGCTCAGACATCCTAGAGCTGCCATCCTTTACTTAGCTTAAGCTGTTCTTGCGGTCAGGCTTCTCCTCGTATCATTGCCCCAGGCGCTCCTCTCTCTCTGGCTGCTGGCAGGGAACTGCCCTGGCCTCAGCTCCTGGGCTTTATAAGAGCCAGGCCTTGCCCCTTACAGCCAGCTGACCGCTGGCAGGTGTAGGTCGTTTGCTGACTCCCGTTGCCCTGGTAACCTACAGCTGTGCTCCTTATTCCCTGCTAGGGCTCTTTCTCTAGCAGTTTCTGCCCTCTAGGAGCAGGGCACCTCAGTGCTCTGCGACAGAAAGGAAGAGAAAAATGGTACTATTCAAGTCTTTTGTTCCATCTGCTACTTACATCTGCTGTATTTGCTTCTCTCCCAGAGACCTGAAGAAGGATACCGTGATACCTGAAAGCTTGATTATCTCCATCCCAACCATGCATTTGGTCCAATATAAGATACCACCCACAAGAATTCTTGTTTCTTAAGTATTTCCTGTAAGTATGTCACGGCAAAAGCATCATCAACGGTACCACTTCCTACCCATCAAATTATCATCTGGCTAAGGGGCAAGAGAAAAAAGACAGTCACATTTTATGCCTATATTGGTATATATTATTCTTCTGTAAGTAGTATATGCATCACCTTCTTATTTAAGGTTAAAGATTTGTTAGGAGGTCTGAGTCAATGGGGATCTATAACATGTTAATAAAAATTCAAATATTCTAAGAAATAATTATTTTTGATGAATGTATGTACTGTGTCAAAAGAAGTAGAATCTAATGTAATTTCTCTACATACCCTATGGATCCTCCATTTCTGCACAGCAATTTTCCTGAAATTAATTTACGCAGGGTGACAGGTAATGATTTATTGATCTGTCGTTCATTTAGGGCTCTAGTCTTTGTAAACATATTGTCTGGAACATAAACCACAACTCTGCTAGAGCATTGTACAAATTTGCTTGACCTGCATATATTTCTTTGTCACTATTCTTTTGTTTATCTAAGTCAATATCCCCACCCCACTCCTTTTTAGTGTTTTGCATTCAAATTCACACTTGCTTGGATTCAGTCACAGAGTTTAAATAAGGCAGGACAAACCAAAGAAGACAGGAGTTTGCTGAATGAGTTTGGTCAATGCCTTTCATAGATTTCATAGACATTAGGGCTGGAAGGGACCTTGGAAGATCATCGAGTCCAGCCCCCTGCCTGAAGGGCAGGAAGTCAGCTGGGGTCATAGGATCCCAGCAAGATAAGCATCCAATTGTCTCTTAAAGGTGTACAATGTGGGTGCTTGAACCAACTCCGGTGGCAGGCTATTCCAGACCCTGGGGGTTCAGACAGTAAAGAAATTCTTCCTTATGTCCAGCCTGAAACAGTTTTGCAGTAGTTTATAACCATTTGACCTCGTCATCCCTTGGGGCGCTCTGGTGAACTATCATTCCCCCAGATCCTGGTGAACACCCCGATAAACTTATAGGTGGCCACCAGATCACCCCTGAGCCTGCGCTTTTCCAGGTTAAAGAGCCCCAGGGCTCTCAGCCTGTCATCGTAAGGTCTGTTTTCCTGACCTCTGATCATGCGCGTGGCTCTTCTCTGGACTCTCTCAAGCTTCTCCACATCCTTTTGAATTGTGGAGCCCAAAACTGGATGCAATACTCTAGCTGCGGCCTCACCAAGGCCGAGTACAACTGGAGAATGACATCCCAGGATTTGCTTGAGAAGCATCTATGGATGCAAGCCAGCATTTTGCTTGCTTTACTAGCTACAGCATCACATTGAAGGCTCATGTTCATTTTGTGGTTAATCATGATCCCCAAGTCCTTTTCATCCGTAGTGCTAGTCAGCATAGCACTACCAAGCCTATAAGGATGCTGCAGGGTTTTCCTCCCAAGGTGGCGCACCTTGCA